>NC_135897.1:11454955-11601027 GCF_964194155.1 Cetorhinus maximus
AGGTGAATGAGGGAGGTGCTGTGGAGAGTGAGGGCAGGAGGATGTCAAAGGCTGTTGAATATGGGGGAGGGACAGCGAGTGAGTGACAGTGGTTGGTAGGAGAGTGAATGAGGGATCAAGGGTGCGTGAGTCTTTGAAGGGCAGAGGGGGAGTGAGTGATGAAGAGGTAGGGACTGAAGAGGTGAGGGTGGGAGAGTGAGGAGCCTGGAAGAGGGAGTGACCTCGAGAGTGCTGAGTTAGAGGGGAGGGCATGGGGAGGACATCAGTTGAGATGATGGGGGAAGGAGATGGGCACAAGGGTGTGAGTGAGTGAGAGGTCGGGGGTGGTGATGGAAGGGGTATTGGTGAGGGGGCTGTGGAGAAGGATGGGGATGTCGGGAGTGACTGTGCGTGGTGACAGGGAGCAGAGTGGTCAGGCCGATGAATGCTAGGAAGGTGAAAATTTCCAAGGGAAATACAGTAACCATGTGGTGGTTGACAGTTGACAGGCGAGTGGAATCTGAAGAGTCTGGGGATGAAGAAGGACGGAAGAAGGGAACTATTGATGAGATGTCGCAGAATATAAGATTGAGGGGAACTGGAGGAAATGCATCAGGTACCAAACTTCTGCATTTTTACATTATATGGTGCATTTTCAAAAGTCCAGTGAGAAGCAATGGACTTATTTCATTTTGTGCAGTTCTCCAAATTTTCTGTTCCTGACCATGCCCCTCTCAACTGAGAGCGATTCGATCTATTTCCTAGCCCCTCAGTTCAACTCACTGCTAGGACTCTTGCCTAAGTTTTCTTCTGTTTGATGCTTTTCTTCTTCCTCCCTATGGGATTGTTGTCGTCTTTTGGTCATCCTGTTGCACCTTAAGTTGTCACCTCCTCCCTCTCCATTTGGTGGAGTGTGGGGGATTGGCCTCACTACCCTGTGACGCTCTGGCACACTGCCTCGTGACTCCCCACAAGGGCACCTTTACGTGGAGTAATACGTTGTTACTGCCTCCTTTCTCTCTTTTGCTTTTGCTTACATCCAGTGTTCTCCAACTTTATTTATGAGTGAGGGCAGAGGCAGCAGATTTCAATTTAGATTTCAATTGCTCCCCATCTTAAAATAGCTTAGAAACTAAAAGTAAGAAGCGGTAGATGCTGGAAATTTAAAACAATTAATAAAGCCAAAGATTTGATGGACATTTTTTAACTTTCTCAAATCGTACTGCTACCCTTAAAGGATTTCTGTCCGTACACCCCCAGGTCTCTTGCACCCTCTTTAAAATTGCACCGTGTAGTTTATTTTGACCCTCAGTATTCATTTCAAAATGTATTGCTTCATACTCCTCTGCATTAAATTTTACCTGCCATGTCTCTGTGCCCATTTCACCAGTCTATGTATCTCCTGAAGTCTGTTACTCCTCCTTGCTGTTTACTACATTTCCAAATTTCAAGACTTTGAAATTATCTCCTGTATACCCCAGTACCATCATTAACCCATGGGATTGTATACTTCCCTCTAGTCTTAAAAAAAATCAACCATTTACCTCCACTGTCTGCTTTCTGGCCCTTAGACCATTTCATTTTCACACAGCCACTGTCCCATGGGCTTCAAATATGCTAACAAATGTATTATGTGGCACTTTACCAAACACCTCTTGGAAGTCCATATGCAAAGCATCAACCTCACCACTCTTATCAACCCTCTCCATTACTTCATCAAAGAACACAATCAAGTTATCAAACATGATTTTCCTCCAACAAACCTGTGCTTGGTTTCGTTTATTAACTTATGATTTTCCAAGTGCCGAGTGGGGGACAATGGTAATGTTAACGGACTTGTAATTCAGATAGCCAGACTAATGCTTTGGAGACATGTGTTCACATCCCACCATGACAGCTGGGGGAATTCAAATTCAATTAATAAATCTGAGATTTAAAAAAAAGGTGGTAATAATGATCATGAAACTACTGGATTGTCCTTAAAACGCAACTGGTTCATTAATCAGGGAAGGAAATCTGCTACCCTTAGCCAGTCTGGTCTACCTGTGACTCCAGACTCTCAGAAATGTGGTGGTTCTTAACTGCAACCTGAAATGGCCTAGCAAGCCACTCAGTTTTATCAAACCGCTGCAGGGAAGGAAAAAAAACAGTCGGTAATATGAACTGCAGCAGTTCATGAAGGTGACTTGCCTCCACCTTTTCAAGAGAACTGGAGATGGTAAATTGATGGCTGACAGCATAAGATGAAAGGAGGTACAGTGAGAGAAATGGAAGGGCATGTATGAGACCAGAGAATTTATGTTCTTATGTCTCTCTTGCTCTGAAACAATGGAAGCATCGTGGGGTTAGTGTGGAGGTATTGGACCACTTTTATTGAGCTGGCAATGATTAAATAGCTCCTTTACTTTAGCACTCTTGTCTTGCAATGAGAAGGAACTGCAGCGATAGCAGTACACGTGTCCATGGGAAGAAGGTATAAGGTAGGGCTTGAAAGTTGAGGTCGAATTTGGAGGGGATGGTGGTACCAGAGACATGGTTTGACTAAAACACATTGCAGCCTGTCGATAATCTCCTTCTGGAATAATGTAGGTTCTTTTGGGGCTGTTGCCCTCCTGAAGCTACTCTTACAGAGCCACCTTGCTGCTTGATGTTCTCAGGGTTGCTTCAATTGCTTGTAAACTCCTTTCCCTTGGGCTCCATGGTTTGTACTCTCCCACTCTCTAAGCTTTCTCGGCAGTCCAGTTCCTACAAAAACAAACAAAGCCTACTGCAGAAACAAATGGGACAGAGAAAGGGGAGAGACACCAAAGAGAATCAGAGTATGGATAATGAGACAGGGAAGCAGGAGACCGGAGAAACTAGTGGGAGCAGAGAGTAGAGGAATTTGTAGAAAGGAATGGTAAACAGTACTGGAGAAAGAGGTGGTGAAACAAGTAGTTGGAATGAGAGGAGTGTTAATAAAGAGAGACTGTTTGGCAAATGGTGAGAGAGGATGAAAAGTAGAGACAAGAATATAATATAAGAAATATGAGCAGAAGTAGACCTTATGGTCCCTCGAGCCTGCTCCATTCAATCATGGCTGAAGTTCTGCTTCCAGTCCACTCTTTCTCCCCCCCACCTTAATTCCCTGAGACACCAAAAATATCTATCTCTCAGCCTTAAGTATACTTAATGATGGAGCATCCACAAGCTTCTGAGATAAAGAATTCCAAAGATTCACAACCCTTTGAGTGAAGGAATTTCTCCTCATCTCAGAAAATAATTAACCCTTATCCTGAGACTGTGAACCTGTGTACTAGATTCTGCAGCCAGAGCAAACAACCTGTCTACCCTGTCAAGCCTCTTCAGATTTGAGTCTCAAAAGCTGCAAATCTGGAATTTAAGGTGGAGAATATTGGAAACATCAATAGCGGGAAAGAGAATAAGTAGCTTGGAAAGCGAGTTGATGTGGTAAATGACTTGTACACCGCACAATAGATAACAGTTAAGACTTGAGAGAAAGAAAATGCAGGAATTAACAAAAATATGTAAATAGTGAGAAATTAACATTTTAAGATCCATGTGTGTTGGAAGCATGAGAGGTAAAGAAGCCAAGGTGGGGAGGGGTGGGGAAGCTGCAGTTGCATTTGTTTTCATTTCAAATCTGTTGCAAGATGAAACTGGACCAGCTAGTTGCAAGTAGATTAAAGGACCAGATCTGAACCATTGAATCAGGCACTCCATCATGTGCTGGCCTCTGGCAAAGGATATCTGACCCAAGTTTGCCTTTCTAATGTTCCTTAATAAACTTTTTGTAGAGAAAAGTGTAATTGTCTTTAATTTTGTACTTCAGTACAGAAATATTAATATTGATTAGGCTAATAAAATAAAATGTTAAATTCTATTTCAGGAGAGCCAGACACTCCAGTTGATATTGACACCATCATTTTAGATTCTGAAGCAGAAGTAAGTCACCTTTAAATGGAGCTTTGATACATTGAAGATTGTGATTGTACACAGCCTGGATTGTTGGGGTGCCTGGTTTAGTTACTTTGGCTCATGTTTTTCAAGAAGGATGCAATGATGGGTTGGTCATCTTCATGCATTTGCTGCTGTTGAGTGAAGCTATATTCCAATATTGACTATTCTCTGTCCTTGGAAACCCATTGAACTCTGGCAAGCACCCTCACATGGTTCCACCTCATGGCTGAATGTGAGCTCTTCTGGTTGATGTTTCTGTTCATTTTCCCACTTACAGCATCAAATCCTATTAGCTACAAATTAGCTACATCTATGGCAGTGGCAATGTGCTGTCTTGCTCATTAACTTGCTGTGCAGGTGAAGGCGTTAACATTTGTGGTTGAACACTTGTGGATCCCTGGAGAAGGGGATCCTGCCATTTGTGAATTGAAGTGGCTGTAATGCTATTATTTCACAAGCTAATTGGCTAGTTTCCCCATCCTATTAAAACAGTATTCGCACTGGGGAGTTGAACAACTATGGTGATTACTCAGAAGAACCTACACAGACATCAGTATTAGTTGACTGTAGCCAAGGCTCACAGTTTCCTAAAATGTCAGCAGGTGAGTCTTTCCCAATATTATCAAAGTTACTGTTGACGATTCACCTGCTGATATTCTCTGCACATGGCACTTTACCCAAGATCTTCCAAGTAGATCTTCATACCATTAGTCTCTACTGTGCTGTAGATCCTCAGGAAATCATCTCTATTACTAGCTTTAGTCTTTCATTAATCACATCTCCCTGGGGCGCACCTCACTCGTAATTCTGCTCAATGCATTAGGCAATCTGATTTAGCAATTCCTTATTTGTTGCTTACATGTACCAGAAGTGCATCAACCCTGCAGTCAGCTGGGTGTTTCCCAATACTTGGGCTGTATCAGGAGAGCAAGGTAGAGTAGGAGTTGAAAGCAAAATACTGCGGATGCTGGAAATCTGAAACAAAAATAGCTGGAAAAACTCTGGTCTGGCAGCATCTGCAAAGAGGAACACAGTTAATGTTTCGAGTCCGTATGACTCTTCATCACAACTAAGGAAATATAGAAATGAGGTGAAATATAAGCTGGTTGAGGGGGGTGGGACAGGTAGAGCTGGATAGAGGGCCAGTGATAGGTGGAGGCAAAGAAGAGATTGCCAAAGATGTCATAGACAAAAGGACAAAGGGGTGTTGACGGTGGTGATATTAGCTAAGGAATGTGCTAATGATGACATTAAGGGTAGAAAGCAGGATGAGCAAGGTACAGATAGCCCTAGTGGGGGTGGAGTGGGGGGAAGGGATCGAAATAGGCTAAAAGGTGGAGATAAAACAATAGATGGAAATGAATTTAAAAATAATGGAAATCGGTGGGGAAAGAAAAATATATTAAATTTTTAAATTATTGGAAAAAGGGGGTGGGGATGGAGGAGAGAGTTCATGATCTGAAGTTGTTGAACTCAGTGTCAAGTCCGGAAGGCTGTAAAGTGCCTAGTCGGAAGATGAGATGCTGTTCCCCCAGAGTAAGAGATGATCTGATTAGTCTGTCAAGTAGTGTACTCTATTCAGGTGAACTGGGTTGAGACTGGTGACCTTGAGCTCTTAGCTCTAAGGAGTAACTTTTGTTTATGATAAATGAAGCAGGATCTTATTGAGACTTTAAAATTTTAAAATCCACCAGATGCTATTTTGGATAGTCGCTCCTGAAATCAATAATACAATGTACAATATTGGTGCAATTCTTTTTTTTTTTGGAAAATTGTGTTCTAATTTCAAGTGTTGCTGGTAATAGCTTTCAGTTAAAGTACCTGTTTGTAGATGAGCTGGACTAAACTCAGTACTGAATATATCCTTGTCCTGTTCAGATTGTGGAAAAGTAACCAGCCCTTTTAAGAAAGAAAGATTTTCGTTTCTAGTGTCTCTCACGACCTTAGGACATCTCAGTGCTTTGTAACCAATGAAGTATTTTGAAATATTCTCTCTGATTGTAAGAAATGCTGCAGGCAGTTTGCACACAGCAAGGTCAAAGCAATGTGATAATGACCAGATAATCTGTGTTTAGTGATGTTGTTTGAGGGATCAGTTTTGGCCAGGGCATTTGGGGGTGGGGGGGGGGGGGGGTGGGGGAGGAGGGGGGTTGTTGGGGGGGGGAGAAAGGGTGGGCAACATCCCTGCTTTTTAAATAGTGCAGGTATAGTTTTTAAATCCACCCTGGAGGGTAAACAGGGCCTCGGTTTAGCAAATTACCCAAAATGAGACACGCCTGATGGTTTCCCAGTACTGCACCGGGGTGTCAGCCTAGATTTTGTGCTAGAATCCCTGGAGTGGAGCTTGAACCCACAACCTAACTCAGAGGAGAGTGCTACCCACCGAACCATAGCTGACTCACTTTCAGTGATGGTGACTTTCAGGTCTGGTTTTGTTTGGGTTACCAAACCAGAATGAAATGATAACTGTGTTTGTGCTCTTGCTACAGCCGCTCCCTCTGGTGAGCTGATGGTGCATCGCTCATTAAGGCAACCACTCCTTTTTAAAGGTTATTTTGGAATGAAAGGTTTATTGGGATTGTGGGGCCTTCATTGCTTATTGCATGTTGTAGGGCCTTGGCTTTGCATAACTGTAGTTGCTCATGTAAATCGTTGATTTTCAAAGTAATAATATGTGAAATGATTTGAGGTGCAATAAGTTGCCATATAAATACAAGCCTTTAATGTGTTCTCCCATTCTTATTGTACATTCCAAGTAAGCATCATGGGATGATAAATCTGAGGTTTTGTTCCCTTTAACACGGCTGATTATTTTATGCTTTTCTAGGATGTCGATCTCAACCACTGCAGAATTGGGAAAATAGAAGGATTTGATGTACTGAAGAAAGTGAAGGTAAGATCAACTGATATCTGAGGCATAATAGTTAATTCTTTTACCACCTCTGCACGCCTTAAGTATTTGATATTGCAGCATCTTGATAACTGGATGGTGCTTCCTGATGTGGTGGAAAAGACCCTCCTTGTAGATAGTAAAATTTCCTGTACAGATGTGATTTTCTCTAGTCCCTGTTTGATTACTTCTGTCACCTCTGTTCATTATATTCCCTTTCCCACGCAATCTCTGCCTTCCCTAGTCAATATTCCCTTCACATAGCAGTTCTTTCAGTGGAATGCATGAGGTTAGGCATTGGCATGTTGGGAATTTGCTTCCTGGCTGAGATTAGGAGTTTATTCTAATCACAGGAGCAACCCACATTCAAAACTCTAGTACATCAGAATGCCTGTATGTAGCTTTTTTTTTGTAACTAAAACATCTTAGCCACTTAATTCACCCCTTTCCCTGCCTCCTGCCAGGCACTTGGTGGAAGAATGAATCAGTTCTGTTTTGCCAACTGCTAGGTACTGTCGTTGACTTATGACAGTAAAGGGTTCCCTTTAGTCCTTCTGAAATAGAGTGAACTGCAGTCATGCTGATGTGGTGGTTCTTCACAGTATTACAACCAAGTCTGTTGGTGAGCAGGCTGCTTCTGAGACTAGCCCCATTGGATGATTGTCTACTTGTGGAGTTTATTACCATTCCATAGTGATCTGTTCTATTTGTGTATTTAGCTTTGAGATGACTGCAGAGAGGGTTGGAGATTTGAGATTATATAGCTGATTTAAAAAAAAAACTATATTGAATTGATTCCTTTATTGGTGATGTGAGGATAGTCCTTGAGCTGAATTTCTGTCTATTACTGTATTTTGCTGTGCGGTGAATCTTTCCGGGATGTTCGGACTCTCTGCCAACTTCTGACGGTTTCTATTAAACTCTTCTGGTTGAGATCAGCATTTAATTCTCTTGCTATGCTTTAGCATTCCTATAAAATGTGCATTTTGATGTGTTCAATTGACATCCTGTTTCACTATATGTATGTTGCACGTTACTGGTCCAGGAATGGGTTCCAAATTTGGATCTATTGCTGTCTGTTTTGTTTGAACAGGTCACCGCTCAGGAATGCTGATCTAAACTTTGATGGTTCAATAGCCAGAAGCTGAAGCCGACTTGAGCCCAAAAAAAAACCCACCCTGGAAAATTTTCCACGCAACAGGAATAAGGCGGAAATTTGATGTCCAATTCGAGTAATATATGCAAATCTTTCCCACCCAAAAGTATAAATAGTTACAAAATATGCTACATATCAAAACCCACATAGAATATAAAATTAATAATTGCAATTTGCTGTGGTGGTTTTGATTTTCAATGCAACTAAATTATTGATTGTAGGGACATAGTGAGCAGGAGTAAGCCATTCAGCCCTTTGAGCCTGCTCAGCCATTCAATTAGATCATGGCTGATTTTCCTCAACACCATTTTCCCACGCCATCTGCATATCTCTTGATGTCATTGCTATCTGTATCAACCTCGTCTCGAACATACTCAATGACTGAGCTTCCATGGCCATCTGGGTTAGAGAATTCAAAAAATTCACTACCCTCTATCAATGTTGGACATTTTGGAAAGTTAAGGATTGATAGAATTTCTTTGTATCCTAGAGCAACTGATTTTCCAAAATAAACAGGCTGACTGAGTGTTGTGAGAAAGTATAGCCTGTCTTTTGCTTTTAGTGTCTGCGTGTTATAGATGAAAAGCGCTTGGTGCAAGGAAATAAGTGTCGGTAATGAAATCAGCCACGATTAAAGTGTAACCTCAGTGATTCGGCAGAAAACATTGGTGGAGAGATCCATTAACTATAGTCTAGAAAGATAATGGTTATTAAAGCCTGTCTGTTGAAGAGGCTAAGAATAATAAAGTCAGGAAGTCCTAAGAGGAGTAATTTTGCAGTAAAGAACTACAGCTGTTTACATGAATAGTGCCTTGAGGATTCAGGAATAGGTACATCATGAGGTTTTTAACATATCTTTTATAAGGCAGAATATGGTTTTCAACAGTTCTTCAGAGGGCTTGAAAGATATAGAAACCAAAAATTTGCTCCCTATGTGTTTAATTAGGCTGATAACTCAAACTAGAAAAAATATAGAAAATGCTGAAAAAAAACTCAGCAGGCCTGACAGCATCTGTGGAGAGAGAAACAGAGTTGCCGTTTCGAGTCCATATGACCATGCTGTGAGCCCGACTGACTATCTCAAATTGGCTGTCAGCGTAATTCTGACGACCAGTTTAAGATTGTCAAGCTCGCAGTGTGGCATATTTGTGTGTACTCAAAGCTACATATGTTAATACAAAGCCCTGTTCTTTGCAGACAGAAAGAACATGTGCATACACTGCGTCTGTTTCAGCCAAACAAAAAAAGTGACAGCCATTCACTGACTCATTCCTCAGGGCAATGCCTTGACCAATCAGGGTCAATATGCCTGGTTTAAATTTCAAACAATGCTTGGCAGGTAACTGTCAGTCGCCATCACTGGTGCATTCTCCATGGAAACCCTACTTGCCATCTAATCAGCACTCTCTTCACAAACTCTATAAATTATTGTCTTCCCCTTATATTTGAATTCTTGCGAGTATCCTGATGAAAAGCGAAATGCTTAGACTTGTCTCTTTTTTTGAGCAATACTTTGTGTTAGTCCCAGCGTTGGTAAGACCATGAGCATATCCCCTGACTAAGTCTTAATCTACTTCTGGGATAGACTTATGTCAGTGTAAGTAGGCACACAATGTTATACTCTGCTGGCCATCAGCTACAGAACGCACCAATACCAGTGGAACTGCACATCATATCATTTAAGGATCTTCTATTCCTTGATTGCTCCATATTATGACATGCTGAATTGTCAGTAATAGCTGGTTTTTAAGATACTAACTATTTAACAGTCACTGGCAAATCAGAAACCATACTAGATTTAGATGTAGCTATGAGTCAGACACTTGATATTTTCATTGCACTATAGAAAGTATTGGGCAATCAAGGTAAAGACTTGTGCAGCATTGAATTTCTTCCACCAGGATGTCACTAGTGTAATTAGTAAATCCTTTAATTACTTAATAAACTCAACTTTCACTGTGGGCTGTCTTTTTTTCTCCCTTTTGATGTTTTATTTAAACTTTGATCCAGGTGCAGTGATGTGATCTGGTATGTAGTAAAATTATTACAAGTATAATTTTGTTACTTGGTAGTTTAATACTTGGAATGCACTCCTTACAAGTCCATCCTGGTCTCTGGGTTTATTCTAGGTGCTGTGTCTTCGTCAGAACCTTATCAAGACCATTGAGAACCTTGAGCATCTGATAACACTCCGAGAGTTAGATCTGTATGACAACCAGATCAATCAATTAGAAAATCTCCAGACATTGAAGGACCTTGAGTAAGTATTAAAATAATTCAATCCATTCCTTTAGTGGCGACCAGAACTGGATGCAGTATTCTAGTTCTGGCCTAACCAGAGCTTTATAAAGGTTCTGTATAGCTTCCCTGCTTTTGTACTCCATACCTCTCTTTATGAAGCCCAAGATCCCATATGCTTTGCTAATTACTCTCTCAATATGTCCTGCCACCTTCAAAGATCGACACCCCCAGCTCCCTCTGTTCCTGCACACTCTTTAGAACTGTGCAATTAAGCCTACATTGCCTCTTCCTACCCCTTCTACCAAAGTGCATCACTTTACACTTCTCTATATTAAATTCCAATTGCCACTTGTCTGCCCATTCTACTAGCTTATGTCCTGTGGTATTGGTGTTACTTACTGTTTCATACTGTTTGTCAAACTTCCAAGTTTGGTACCATTGGCAAATTTTAAATTCTAGAGCACACTGAAGGCCTGTAGTTACAGAAACTGCTATAATTTCTCCTTTGTTAGCTTGTAGCTGTGAACTGCCCATTATTCCATAAATATACATTGGACTCCTTGTAATGGGTGACATTTCCGGGGGCTGGCCCTACATCGACGCCCAAGTGCAGCACAGATCCCAGGTATTGATGGAAGCATAATCAGATTTCACAAAAGGGATCAGCAGTTAAAAAGCTTTTATTTGGATAGGAAAAAACCTAAATTTTCATGCAGTCTCATCATTTGCCTCGCTCCGTTGCTTTTCTTAACCTGGTTCAGTATTTCACCTGGAAGCTCTGCGTGCTGCAGAGATTGATGCCTTCATTTTTCTGTCGAACTGAAGTGATTTCCTGGTATCCTTTGCTTCAATACAGGATTTTGGATCTCTCTTTTAATGTTGTGCGGAAAATTGAGGCTCTTGAGTCACTCACCAAGCTAAAGAAGCTGTTCTTCGTGAACAACAAAATCACAAAAATCGAAAATGTTGGTCACCTGGATCAGCTGGAGATGTTGGAGCTCGGCTCAAATCGCATCCGGGTAAGTACATGCCGGAATGGCCACTAGAACAGTCCAAATCTCAGTGGGGCTTAGCCTTAAGGCAACATGGCTTAAATAACTAATGGAACTCTGGCATTGCACAAGATGTACACCAGGTAATTAACAGTGTACTATTCTGCTCTGTCCTTGTGATGGTGCTCTTACAATGATATTGGAAAAGGAGTTTGGGATTTTGACCCATTGATAATGATGATATGAAATGATATACATCGAATTCAGGATGGTTGCCTTGGAGGGGAACTGAAGTAATTTGTGTTGCCATGATATTGCTGCTCTTGTCCCTCTGTGCTAGAATCATGTTGTTGTTTAATCGTTTGCAGAGTTCCTTCACTTTATCCTGTAGTGCATGCTGCAGTTACATTGTACTGATGGTGGAAATAGTGTGTTGAACTAAGTGGCAAGATGCTAGTCCAATGGGCTAATTTGCCCTGGGTGGTGTCGAGCTTCTCTAATGTTGTTGCAGGTGTACACAGGTGAACCATTGAGTGGTTCGTTCCACTCCTGATGAGCTTTGTATTTAGTAGAGAGACTTTGCTCAGTTAGAAAGTGTGTGACTCATTACAGAGCACTTGTAGCAGTGGTGACCAAGCTGATGTAGTTAAAACTTCTGATCAAGGATAATCTGCATGTTGGTGCTACTGACATCAAGAAGAGCTTTTTCTTGTTGGGTTTGGCCATTCCCCAACACTAACATGTGGAGTGAATGTTACCTGGCATTTATCAACTCAGAACTGGTCATTGTCCAGATCCTGCTGAAGGCTGGCTTGGGCAGCTTAGAGGGGTTGAGACTGGAGTTGCATGTAAATTATCAGTGAACAGCTTTGCTTCTGACCCTAATGGAGGGAAGATCATTGACAATTCATCAGATTGATTAGCCGAGGATAGTTTCCAGAGGAATTCCTGCAGTGATGTCTTGTTGTTGTGATGATTGGCCGCAGGAGACCTGCTAAAGCTGGCTACAATTAGACTTATCCACAAAAGAATTGGAATTTATTGTAAAACATGACCAGGTGGACTTCTGATAATGATGTGACTCAATGTAGTGTTCTACTGATTGCCATCCATTGCTTGATTTGTGCCAAGTTACCTGATCTTGGGTTGAGGGGGAATTGGTAGAAGGTTTGGATACTACCATTTTTGACCCTGGAATGGGAAGAGTAAAACTAGAAAGGGTTCCCGCTCCTAATCACTGGTGTCCCTGATGAAAAGGAATGTTCTTCCTGCCCTGCCTCCTCTTTTTTTGAGGGAGGGGCCCTCAGTGGACCTACTTAAATTAACATGGAAAGTGGCTGTTTGCAGAATATACTGGATGATTGTGGAACTATTCTGTAGCCTCCGAGAAAAAGGGAAGTGAATTTGTCTCAAGAACTTTCATAAGAAATTTCTAAATCCTATCCACTTTCCGGTGGTTTGATTTGAAGTTACTTAACAGCGTCCCATTGGTATTGAGCGCTGCTTTTGTTTGTGGTAATGGTATGTGTGGATTTAATTTCTTAGCTGTTGAAATGACTCAATATCTGTGCACAGATTTGACCTTTAAATATGCTGCTACTTGCTGGAGTGTAAATCGAGATGATGGTGTGGAGGAAGGTAAATGTGTTGGTGTGCTCCATTAACACCAGATTGTTCCAGTCACGTTTTCCAGAGACTGAGTGTGCTAGGCAGGAGAGGGAGATCGTATTTGGTTTTGATTGCAAGGAGGATGGCTTTCAGAGAAGGATCACTAGGCTGATTCCTGGGATGAAGAGATTGTCTTATGAGGAAAGATTGAGCAGGTTGGGCCTATACTCATTGGAGTTTAGAAGAATGAGCAATGATCTTACTGAAACATATAAGATTCTGATGGGACTTGATAGGGTAGATGTTGAGAAGATGTTTTCCCTCAGGAAATCTAGAACTAGAAGGCACAGTTTCAGAATGAGTGGTTTCCCATTTAAGACAGAGATGAGGATGAATTTCTTCTGAGGGTCATTAGTCTTTGGAATTCTGTATCCCAGAGAGCAGTGAAGGCTGAGTCATGAATATATATTCAAGGCTGAGTTAGAGTTTTGATCTGCAACGGAGTTGAGGATTAGGGGGGCAGGCAGAAAAGTGGATTTGAGGCCATTAATCAGATCAGCCATGATCTTATTGAATGGCCAAGCAGACTCAAGGTGCCAAATGGCCTACTCCTCCTCTTGTGTTCTTGTATTGTGTTCTATTCACAGATTCATATTGATGGGGCAGAGGGAGGTGGTTGTAATTTTTAATCATTTAAAAATTTTTTTAACAGGTTATAGAAAATATTGAAAATTTGAAGAAACTCGGCAGTTTGTTTTTGGGTAAAAACAAAATCACCAAATTACAGAACTTGGATGGGCTGACGAATCTCACTGTCCTCAGTATACAGGTAATCTCTGAACCCGAGCATGTGGATACTCGCCACCCAATACATTTAAACAGTTGTTTCTTTGAAATCCAGCCACTCTGCAAAGCAGGTCATTACTCCAGGCTATAAGGAATGATTAGCGAGCTTGGTTTCTTATTCGGACTCATTGGGTTCTTTTCATTTAACTGTTAAGTAACCTTGTAAGGCAGTGGTACAATAAGTGGAATGATCCTAGCTGGGCAAGCCAAGCAGTAGGAAGTTTAGCAGTGGTGTGTGCTAGGAAGTGTCGTACTTTTATCTGCACAACCTCTTGCAGTGCCCCTATGCACACTTGATGGTGGTGGGAAAATGTGATGTTTTAATCTGCACCTAAATTTTCTGGGATCAAGTAGATGGGGAATAACCATATGATGTGAAAGTGTGGCATTCACGTTGAACAGAAAATAATTGTTTGGAAATCTTAGGAGAAACCCATTGATGGGTTTGTGCCTGTCTGACAGAGTTAAATAAAATTTCAGTGACTAACCTGTTACTGACTGTTAATGCATCTGCATTGGTGGTTGGTTCTGATGCAGTGTGACCTTTCCTTGCAGAGTAATCGGCTGACAAAGATAGAAGGGATGCAAAGCCTGGTCAATCTGCAGGAGCTTTACCTGAGTCACAATGGCATCGAGGTGATTGAAGGTTTGGAGAACAATGTGAGTCACTGTTGCAACATGTTCACATCGGAGCACAGGTTAACACTTACTCATATAACAAGGGTGGAACAGAAGGATTCTAACTCTTTAGTAAGAAACTAGGCAGTGCATCGCGTTATCATACAGTTCTTCATCTCTACTTCCTAGATAACTAAGGATGTTAATATACATACTGGCGTTTTGCAGAGTGGAGTGCAAAGTGTAGTCTCCAGGTGACGTAGGCTTTGAATGAAAGATAAAATGAACCTGCATTTCTATAGCACCTTTCATGTACTTGGGACCTCCTAAGGTCTTCACAGTCAATGAAGTTCTTCTAGTGTAGCTGCTAATGTAGGAAACAGCCGATTTGCACATAGTGAGGTCCCACCAACAGCATAGAAATGAATGACCATAATCATTTTTTGGATGTTAATGTTGACCAGAACACACGACTCTTGATCTTCCAGTAATGCTGTGGGATCTTTTACACTCAACAGAGGCGGCAGACAGGTTTAACATTTTATCCAAAGATAGCACCACTTACTGCACTAAATTGTTAACCTGGGGTTATGTACTGAACACACTGACTTAGGTGAGGGTGTTCCAACTGAGCCAAGGCTAACAGTTGTAAAGGACTTTTTGACCTAGGCTGCATGACAATTTTGTCTTGATCTTAAAACCAAACATTCTGTCTTTACTCTTGTATTTCCATTATAAAATTCACTATTCAGCCTATGTAAACATTAAGCTGCAATTGCATTTATTAATCCAGAGCTGTAACACCTTTCAGGTGGGGGAGAGAATTTATTAAAAATACCTTCAGATGTGGCCTTCACTGGCCCGGCTAGCATTAATTGCCCATTAGATGGTGTTACATGGAAGGAGGTAATTACGGCCTGATAACTTTACACAGGCAGTTTCCTTTATAAATGTCAATGTTGGAATTTATAGTAGCAGGACAAAAATGGCCTGAGGAATGACTGACCAGTGAGGTAGGAACACCGCTGGGAAACCAGGAGGCATGTGGTGAGTGGGGGAGGGGAGCAGCAGTTTGGAGTATGACTGAGCAGTTGGCAGGGTAGCCTGTGATGCTTGAGAGCTGACCTGCTGTTGACTGGGGGGGCGCTGTGGGGACTGGTGATAACAGGAGTCATGAAGGTAGCAAATGCAGTGTTTCAAACAAAAGCAAATAAATCTGTTAAAACCTGCAGTGGTACAAGAATATATTCGGTCAATTGAAACAGCAAATTTAAAGACTCAAGTGTGAAGATCCAACATGATGTTGAGCTGGGAGAAAACATTCACACAGTTGCTTCTCAGCCACCAATATTAGAAATTTGTTACTGAGAGGTTAAAATGGCAGTTGAGAAAAAATTCAGCAATGTTTTGACCAAATTAATGGGAGCCTAAAAGCCTTCTCGGTAAAATACATTATAACTGAAATAGCAGCTAGCAGGCGTCAGACTGTGTGACACCTTTAATATTGAAAATGTCTTTCACAGCATAACTGATGGGAGCAGCAGGTACTTCATTTTTCAGTAGCGTACATGCCCTTTGTACCAAATTTGATGTGTAAATCTAATAATATAGACTACTGCAGAGGTACAGTGACTAAATGTACTGTGTTCAGCAGTGCTGTGTGGATCTGTAAGATCGTCCATTGAATCCCTTGGTACATGGTTCAGATAATCTCCTATACCAAGTGAATGAATTTCCTTCCTTTCTTCCCCTGTAATCCCGCATGAAGCTCCCCTAGTGATCTCAATCCAGCTAACGGGTGTAATCCCACATAAAGCAGTTTACAAATATTTGCTAGGTAGTGCAGAACTTGAGTGTTGCTGAAAAAAGGCACATGTTGTCAAAGCTTTTGGTCTTGCACTCATCAGGACGATTCTCAAGAATGCCAAATATGTAAAGGGAACAACAACTTATAATACGTGAGAAGAGAGTACTAATTGGTAGAGACATTGCGATGGAGAGAGCACTAGTTAACTGATGACTGACAGTTATCTGTCAAGCTTTATTTAAAAAGTACCTGGTTTGAATTTAAACAAAGCTTGACAGTCAACAGTTGGTCATCAGTTAACTGGTGCACGCTCCATCGCAATGCCTCAACCAATCAGAATCCACTTGCCAACAATCAGCACTCTCTTCTCATGAAGTATAAATTGTTGTTCCCTTTACATATTTGGTATTCCTGCAAATTGTCCTGATAAGTGCAAGACCAAAAGCTTTGACAACATTTTTTTTCAGCAATACATAATACAGCAGTTTACGATTCAGCACTAAAATGTCATTTTAGAGATGTGCACTTGTAGCTCCTCTGATATTAGGTGGGCACATTCCCAGAGTAGTTTTATTCAGGACCAGTTTCATACCTGACTAGGGATCATCTGTTTCAGACACTAGATGCAAAAAGGGGAAAGTTCTTTCACTCTCCACTAGGAAAACACGTATTTCTAAAGAGGTCTAACAGTATTCCATAATATTTACGGTGCAGAAACAGGCCTTGTGGCCCCAACAGGTCTCTGCTCGTATTTATCCTCCATATAGGCCTCCTCCCACCCTACTTCATCTAACCCCATTGTAGTTTTAAGTCTGGTTTGTGGAGGAAAGTGATTTTTTTTCAATATCTCTACCATCCAAAATGGTCTACAATTGAGAGTTGGGCTTGATAGAGAAGGTTCAGTGGGGAATTGGAAGAAGCAAATAAGAGAAACAAAATGAGAGTATGAGAAGATACTGGCAGCAAACATAAAAAGAAATCCAAGAGTCTTCTGTAGGCATATAAATAGTAGAACGAGTGGGGCCAATCAGGAACCAAAAGGGGATTCACTCATGGAAGTGGGGTAAGGCTGAAGTACTAAAATGAATACTTTGTATCTGTCTTTATCAAGGAAGATGATGCTACCCAGTCATGGTGAAAGAAGAGGTAATTCAGACACTTTATTGGTATAAAATTGGTTAAGAACAAGTATTGGGTAGGTTGACTGTACTGAAGTTCAGAAGGCTCCAGGACCAGATGTGAGGCATTCAAGAATACTGAGGAAAGTGAGACACTGGCCATAACCTTCCAATCCTCCTTAGATCCAGAGGACTGGAGAATTGCCAATGTTACGGCCTTGTTCAAAACATGGTGCAAAGATAAGCCCGGCAACTATAGGCCAGTCATTTAACTTCGGTGGCAGGGAAGCTTTTAGAAACTGTGATCTGAGACAAAATTAATAGCCACTTGGTTAAATCTGGGTTAATTAACGAAAGTCAGCATGGATTTAAGGGCAAATCATGTTGGACTGACTTGGAGTTTTTTGAGCAGGTGACAGAGAGGGCTGATGAGGGTATTGCCATTGATGTGGTGTACATGGACTTCCAAAGGGCATTTGATAAAGTGCCGCACAACAGATTTGCGAGCAAAGTTAGAGCTCCTGGATGGTGAATGACTTGGGAGGAGAACTTCCCACAACCACTACCATCTTAAAGGTCAAGGGCAGCAGATAGATGGGGACACCACCACCTGGAAGTTCTCCTCCAAGTCACTCCCCATCCTGACTTGGAAATATATCCCAGTTCCTTCACTGTTGCTGGGTCAGAATCCTGGAACTCCCTTCCTAACAGCACTGTGGGTGTACCTACACCACATGGACTGCAGCGGTTCAAGAAGGCAGCTCACCACCACTTTCTCAAGGGCAATCATGGATGGGCAATAAATGCTGGCCCAGCCAGCGAAGCCTACATCCTGTGAATGAATAAAACAAAAAGGTACAGTAGCAACAATAATACGGAATTGGCCAAGTGAAAGGATGTTTATAATGGAGTCCCCCTGGGATTGGTGTTAGGATCCCTGCTCTTCCTAATCTATATCAAAGACCTAGACTTTGGTATACAGGGCAGAATTTCAAAATTTGCAGACAACACAATTTGGAAGTATTATGTTTTGTGGGGAGGATAATGTTAAACTTCAAAAGAACATAGGTTGGTGGAAATGGGTAGGCAAGTGGCAGATGAAATTTAATGCAGAGAAGTGATTCTTTTGGTAGGAAGAATGGGAAGAGACAATATAAAATAAAGGGTACGATTCTGAAGTGAGTGCTGGAGCAGAGGGACCTTGAGGTATACGTGCACAAATCATTGAAGGTGGCAGGACAGATTAAGAGAGTAGTTAATAAAGTTTGCAGGATGCCAGGCTTTCTGAATAGGGACATAGAGCCAAAAAAAAAGGATGTTATGATGAACCTGTAAAAATCACTGGTTCAGCCTCAACTAGATTATTGCATTCAGTTCTGAGCACCACACTTTGGGAAGGATGAAAAGGCATTAGAGAGGGTGCAGAAAAGGTTCATGAGAATGGTTCCAGAGATGAGGAACTTCAGTTTGTAGATAGATTAGAGAAGCTAGGGCTGTTCTCCTTGGAGAAGAGAAGGTTGACAGGAGATTTGATGGAGAAAAGTGTTCCTGTTGGTAGAAGGATTGAGAACCAGAGCGCACAGATTAAGGCAAATGAGGCAATGGCGACATGAGGAAAACCACCTTTATGCTTCGAGTGGTTAAGATCTGGGATACACTGCCAGAGAGTATGGTGGAGGCAGATTCAATCGTCACTTTCAAAAGAGAATTGCATCATTATCTGAAAAGGAAATATTTGCAGGCCTTCAGGGAAAAATCAGGGAAGTGGCACTAGGTGAATCGCTCAGAGATCCAGCACAGACATGACAGGCCGAAAGGCCTCCTTTGGTCCTCTAACAATTGTATGGTAACCTTTTGAGGTTTAGGGTCAAGATGACAAATCTGGTGATGGGAATTTGCAACCACCCCTCGGTGGTAGATTGATATCTAAACTGGATAGGTCCACTCTGAAAGCGCTGTGGGTTGACCAACCCACAGGGCTCACTGTTGGGACTTGGAGGAGTAGGTCTGTCACTGAGACTCTTCCTGCTCAATTCCAGATAAGCCTGCAAGCTCCAGTGCCCTTATATGGTAACTGGCTAAACATTCCAGTATCTTTGTGCATATCTGGGGATCTGTAAGCCTCAGCTCTGACATCATGAGCCTAAGCTTTCTGAATTTTGGTAAATGTGGTGTCATTCCATGGGGAGAGCGGAAACACTCCATATCAAGAGAAAGTTCTCAATGAGTTGGCTTTTCAGCAGCTTGGTTTTCAGGCCCCATGGTGATGGATTTTAAATTAATGGCTCCACTCTCTACTTGTGTCAGCACACGCTAATGTGACTGCATCTGGTTTTCATAGTATCTGTTGTGCAAAGCTTATTACTGTAGACTGCATGTACATCTCAACCATGTTGCCTAGTTTCATGTCTGTGTCTGTTCCAGAAAAAGTTAACAACATTGGATATAGCAACCAATAGGATCAAGAAGATTGAAAATATCAGTCACCTGACAGAACTTCAGGAATTTTGGGTAGGTTTATTTGAACAAGTGTCTAATAAGCATTCCAATAGTCAAGGGCATCCCCCGCCTCCCTGCCGCCCAAGATTAATAAATTAATTTCTGTTTCAGAGGAACAGGTTTCTTGTTGAAATTGGCTTGCATGTAATGGGCACCATTTTATACAGAAAGATTGACCTAAGGCTCAGTTGTACATGATATGCAATATTTGTAGTACACTGTTTTAGGCACCTGTTAGGAAATAACTGCAACACCCAGATGTGGGTTATATGAAGATGTTCTTTTTATGGAAAAGAAATTGCAGTAATTCGGCTTAGCTGGGAGTAGGGCCGTGAGCGTAACTTAGTCCCAGTTAAAAACGCCATTCAAGTGGGGATAAATTAAAATATATTTACATCACTTTAGAGTAGGCGATGTAAGCAATTCTCTGCCAAGAACAGCAACTTGTATTTAAATAATTAATGTTAAAAAAAATTCAGATTCCTTAATTAGATGAGATGGGGATAAAAAGAGTAAAATTAAGAGGTGACTGAAAACTTGCTCAATTTATAGGTTTTCAAATGGACAATGGGCCAAATGGCCACTTCTGTACTGTATGATTCATTGTTGAGGGTCTTAAAGGAGACAACAGGAGTGGAGAGGCCTACAGTTTTGGGAATGTATTTTAATGGTTGCTGAAGTGTTTGACACTAAAAGTGAAGTGAAAGAACAATGGGAGGATAAAATTGTATTGGAGGGGATGTAAGACTGGAGGAGATTGTAGAGATGGTGGAGCAAGGTCAGGGAGGGGTTTGATGAGAAGGAATTTAATATTTTGACCACAGTTCCCTTTTCTCCAGTGAGAAGATGGCTAATGAATGAGAGGGACTTATGCAGGACAGGATATGGGTGGCTTTGTTCTGGACAAGTTGGAGTTAGTGGAGCATAGAAAGCCAGCAAGGAGTGCAAAGGAATATTCGAACCCAAGGGCAATAAAAGCGCGGAGGTAAGCATTTTGGTGGCTGCAGAGCTCTGGCAGGCAGTGTTGTATGTGTCTTGCTGCTAGGTGCAAGCTCTGGGTCAAACGGGCTGTCAAGGTTTCAGCCCGAGTGAATGGTTTGAAAGAAAGATGGGTTCTTTGGTGAGTGAGCAGAGTTTATGATAGGAGCTGAATGATTCTTGTCCAAAGGGGGAAGTTGATGTTTATTCAGACAGGCAGCCTTGCAACATAGCTTTTTGTGGAGCTGAAAGAGATGGTGGGATAGTAGAGCTGAATATTATTGATTGTATGTGTGGAGTCTGTGGATGTCGTATTAGTGTGGGGCAGCATATCGTTAAGAGAGAGCCCACCCAGATCTTTGGAGTTCTTAAATGTCCACGTGAGGGCAGAAAGAGAATCCATTGCTGGGAATGTTCAGCTATATTCCAACAGGACAAATCTACTGAGGTAAGAATGAGTAATGTACAAGTCAATCATGGTGGACATTATTCATTGATCTGGTCAGCACTGTTGATGAGTAGGGAGGAAGCCAGACTAGAGGGATTTGAACAGTAACTTTTGGACCTGGAGCTGGCAAGCAAAGAGATTGGCGAGTAGTTGGGAGAGGATGGATGGTTCATGGAAGGTGGTTATAAGAGGGAGGGAGGGAGGCAGTGCCTGAGGAAAGGGAGACATTACTTCAGCTGAAGATTTAACACAGGCACATGGGTCTCATGGCTCCCTTCTGTGATCATTTCAAATTCAAGAGGAAGGAAGGATTATTTTATATTGAATCCTTATATTGTTCAGGAAACAAGCTACGTTAGCTGCTGCTTTGAGATTGTCTGTCTGCTTTGGGTTTGAAAAGTTCTCCCTTGAATTTTCAGATGAATGATAATTTAATCGAGCACTGGAGTGACCTTGATGAGCTAAAGAATGCCAAAGATCTACAGACGGTGTATCTTGAGGGTAACCCGCTGCAAAAGGACCCACATTATCGGCGGAAAGTAATCTTGTCCCTCCCCTCTGTGCGACAGATCGACGCAACCTTTATCCGATTCTGAACGGGGAGCAGCTCCTCCATCACTGACTCATTTGGAGGAGGCTCCATGTGTTTTACTTGACTGAGGCTCTTAAAGTATTTGATAAAAGCACTAAATTATAGCTAAATAATCCGATGCATGATTTTGTTATTGACTCCTGTCTGATGAACATGCTCCTGTGTTTTGGTTGGTTCATCTTGTATGCTGCAGCCTTGCACAGTTTCTAAGGTGACCCAGAACTTGATCCTTCGCTTGTGAGGAGAAAATGAGTATGTTTGGTTTTCTTTTTGTAAGGAATGAACATTAAAAGCACTGAAATGCATGGACTTTACCCATTGTGCGGTCTGCAATTCCATGAGAAATGGAAGTAGAAATCTGCTCTCTTTTCACTAATGTGGCACAGAGTAACCTCCAAAAGAGCTAGTAGGATATTTTGGTGCAATATGAGTTAGTGGGGCTATAATGGGCAGTAGTGCAGACCACCAGTGACCTGTTAGCAGAGTACATATGCTGGGTGTTGCTCCCATTATAGGGATACAACTTGTTTCCAATTCTCTTGAGATCCACTCAGTCACAATAAGGCATGTAAAATGTTTGTTTACTCTTTGCTCTGTTTACTCCCCTTTCTCCTCCTC
This sequence comes from Cetorhinus maximus, assembly GCF_964194155.1. Lineage (NCBI taxonomy): Eukaryota > Metazoa > Chordata > Chondrichthyes > Lamniformes > Cetorhinidae > Cetorhinus > Cetorhinus maximus. Next base: position 11,477,306 of record NC_135897.1, read on the forward strand.
TTCCCATCCAATGTAATGGTTGGTGTGTACTTTACCCGAGTTCTTTTGTATCCTATGTGTAGGAGCAGGTTTTATTCCACGATATGCACCCTCTACTATGCACCTCCTCTGAACCAGCTCACACTAATTATGTCCTGTAGTCAGGAAATGTTGTGGCTGCCACATTGGAGTCTGGAATTAAACTGGTAATGTACATGGCTGGTGTGTGAAGTTGCAGAAGTTAGTCCACTATGGCACCTTACAAAGGGAGTGGGAATTGGAACAGAGGGGGAGAAATTATGTAGCCCTTGACCTGGGCTGCGGTAATGGATGAAGGAATGGAAACTATTCTGCTCCCAACTCTGCTTTTAAAATGTCAAGAGCAATGAATTGATAGTGCTGAAGGACTGGAGAACTCGGATGCCCGTGTCGTTTGGCATTGATGAAGAGTTTTGTATTACAAATCTTTAGGAGTGATGAGAGCGAGTAACCCTTTTGTATATTATCCCTTTAGATTAAAAAAAAATCTTCCAGGGAAAGGCTGAGTGTGCAGTGTTGCACTTTGACCTTTAATGCCTGGGATGTGGGTTCAAATCCAGCCCACCATAATGTGATAGCCGCCCCTATTTTATTAGCTGTGAACCTGTTATGTAGAATGAGTTTCGCCTGTCTCAACCCAGCTCATAGTGGATGTAAGTCTCAGAGTGCTCGGACTAATTTGGCAGTACTATTCGGATGTCCAGAAAGTTTAGAGTTGAGGCTTTTCACTGACTTTGGCTTTTAATACCCTTTCCATAATGGGTTGCCCAAAATTGCATGCACTATTTTAGGAACATAAGAACAGGAAGGAGGAGGCCATTTAGCCCCTCAAATCTGTTCCACCATTCAATGAGATCATGGCTGATCTACAACCGAACTCCAAATGCCTGCCTTTGCCCCATATCCCTTAGATTTTTGTTGTCCAAAGATATTATGAAAATTGGCCTAAAATCAACTGCTGTTTGTGGAAGAGTTCCATACTTTTACCATTCTTTGTGTGTAAAGTGTTTCTGAATTTCATTCCTGAAAGGTTTGGTTTTAATTTTTAGACTAAGCCCCCTAGTCCTAGTCTCCCCAACCAGCAGAAATAGTTTCTCTACACCTACCTTATTTGTTTCCCTTAATACCTTGAAAACCTAGATCAAATTGCTCCTTAACCTTGTAAATGTCAGGGAATACAATCCTAGTTTGTCATCTCTCCTTTTAATTTGATCCCTGAAGTCCAGATATCATTCTGGTAAGCCTACCTGCACTCCTTCCAAGGCTAGTCTGTCCTTCCTAATGTGTAGTGCCCAGAACTGCTCACACTGACTCCAAATGTGGTCTAACCACTGCTTTGTATAGCTGTAGCATAACTTCCATCCTTCTGTATGCTATTCCTTTAGATGTAAAGACTAGCATTCCATTAATTTTGAGTATTTTCCATTCATGACATTTTAATCTGTACCTAGATCACCAAGTCCCTTTGAACCCCCAGTCTTCCTATCTTCTCACCATTTAGACAGTACCCTATTCTATCCTTATGTTCAAAGTCGATGACCTCTCATTTGACTGCATTGTATTCCATTTGTCACAGTTCTGCCTGGTCACTTAATCTATCAATATCTTTGATATTTTATGCTTCGATTTACACTGCTTACAATGCTACCCAATCTTCATGCCAACAGCAAATTTGGATACGTGACTTTGTATCCCATCATCTAAGTCATTAATAAATGCGGTCAATGAATGGCTGAGGCCATGACACAGTTGCTTAGTCACATCCTTCCAATTACAGTACCTGCCCATTATCCCTGCTTTGTCTACTGCCACTCAGCCATTTTGCTGATCAGGTCAGTAGTTTTCCACCAATGAGCTTCAACTTTAGCTAATAGTCTCTTGTGTGGGACATGATCAGATACCTTCTTGAAGTCCATATTAATAATATCCAGAGACATTCCCCTGTCCACTACTTCAGCCACCTTTTCAAAAAATTCAATCAGAATGCCAGCAATGATCTACTCTTTCCAAATCCATGCTGGTCCTTGCTGATCAGTGGAAAATTTTCAAGGCGCTCAGTCACTCTATCCTTAATTATAGACACTAACAATTTTCCAACAACAGATGTTGGGCTAACTGGCCTGTAGGTCTCTTGTTTCCCACTATCACCTTTTTCAAATAATAGAAAGATATGCATAATTTTTCTATCTCAAGGAATGGTTCATGAATTGAGAACACTTTGCAGATGCCCTAATGATAATCTTTCAAGGTTCTCACTTCCTTAAAAACCCTGGGATGGAAACCATCTGGTCCTGGGAATTTGTCACTCTTTAGTGCCATTATTTGCTTTTATTACTGTAATTTTGTTTACCTCAATTTTGTTGAGTACCTGTCTGATTCAGTGTTAGATTCCTTGGGATGTCTGCCATGTTTACCACTTCCTCTACTGTAAATACTGATGTAAAGTGATTATCCAGCATGTTTGCCATTTCCTTATTTTCATTAACAATATCACAGCCCACATTGCCCCTAAACACCACCACCTTGATGCTAAAATTTTTGTTGATTTTTATATCCCTTGCAAGTATTTTTTATACTCTTTTTGTAACTCTTTTGTAGCTGTTCTTCGTCTTTCCTCTTTTCCAGGATCTGTGCTACATTTTGCAATTTGTATACTTTTTCTTTTAGTTTTATATTGTCTCTTACTTTTAGTTGCCTGTGCTGTCTTTTTGGAAAGTGGAGTTCTTGCCTCTTTGGGTATAAACTTGTGTTATATTAAATTCTTTCTTGAAGACCTCCCATGGATCTTCTGTCATTTTACAGATATGTTCAGTAAATTTGCTCTAATTTTTTTTTTCCACAAACTCATCATTACTCTTCTATATGGTGCCTGAACAATAGCAGAAGGTGGCTCCAGCAGTGGTACTGCACATACTGCTAAAGCATACCTGTAGACATTCTAGAACGTTGTATAAAACTCTGTAAATAAAGTTCCTGCGCCTTTGGAAACTAGTGTCATCTCTGCATTGCTCTCAGATATATAAAATATATCGCGCATCTAGAGAACTTAAATAGTGGTTTGGAAAATGAAAGCCCTGAAACCAGCGCCAGTATTTCCTTGCCTTTGCTAACCTTCACAAATGTGGTTTCCTGCATGCATTCTGATCCCTAAAGACTCTTGAACAGAGATCCTTCATTCACTGACTGCAGGTCATCATTACATTTGCACGGTTGGGGAATGGGGAGATGGCGGTGTAGTGGTAATGTCCCAGGACTAGTAGTCCAGAGGCCCAGGCTAATGCTCTGGGGACACTGGTACAAATCCCACTACGGCAGCTGGTGGAATTTAATTTCTATTAATTAATCCACAAAATGCTGGAAAAACTCAGGTCTTTGGAGAGAAAAACAGAGTTAATGTTTCGAGTTCATACGACTCTTCAGAGCTAAAGAGAAGTAAAAATGTGATGAAATTTATACTGTTTAAAGGGGAGGGATGAGGTGGAACAGGTGAAGCTGGATAGAAGGCCAGTGATAGTTGGGGACAAAGGAGAGATTGACAAAGATGTCATGAACAAAAGGACAAAGGGGTGTTAATGGTAGTGGTAAGGGCTAAAGGGGGTGCTGATAGTGGCATTAAGGTAAAAAAGCAGAATGTGATAATAGGACAAGGGTAAGTACTTTGAAACAAACATGAGCAAGTGACGGGGGGAGGGGATGGTGGTGGGGATAAAGATCAAAAATAGGATAAAAGATGGGGATAAAACAATGAATAACATTGAAAATAAATAAGTAGATAAAAAATAAAAATGAATATTGCAAGAAGGGGTGAGGATGGAGGAGAGTGTTCATGGTCTGAAGTTGTTGAACTCAATGTTGAGTCTGGAAAGCTGTAAAGTGCTTAATCGGAAGATGAGGTGCTGTTCCTCCAGTTTGTGTTGAGCTTCGCTGGAACGTTGCAGCAGGCCAAGGACGGACATGTGGGCATGAGAGCAGGGTGGAGTGTTGAAATGGCAAGCAACAGGAAGGTCTGGGTCATGCTTGCGGACAGACCGAAGGTGTTCTGCAAAGCGGTCACCCCAGTCTGCGTTTGTTCTCTTCAACGTAGAAGAGATCGCGTTTGGAGCAGCAAATGCAGTAGACTAAATTGTAGGAGGTGCAAGTGAAGTGCTGCTTAAGCTGAAAGGAGTATTTGGGCCCTTGGATGGTAGGAGGAGGTAAAGGGGCAGGTGTTGCACCTTCTGCGATTGCATGGGAAGGTGCTGTGGGAGGGGGATGAGGTGTTGGCGATGATGGAGGAGTGGACCAGGGTGTCCTGAAGGGAACGGTCCTTACTGAATGCCGATGGGGGTGGGGGTAAGGGGAAGATGTTTGGTGGTGGCATCGTGCTGGAGTCGGCGGAAATGATGGAGGATGATCCTTTGAATGTGGAGGCTGGTTGGGTGAAAAGTGATGACAAGGGGGACCCTATCATGGTTCTGGGAGGGAGGGGAAGGTGTGAGGGAGGATGCGAGAACTGTCGGCGTGACATCGGCCGTCTCAGTTACTCTGCTCCTCTCACCCACTCTAACCTGTCTCCTTCTGAACTTGCAGCACTCTGTTCTCTTAGGTCTAACTCTGTCTTTGTTATCAACCTGCCGACAAGGGTGGTGCTGTTGTCTGGTGTACTGATCTCTACCTTGCAGAAGCTGAGCGCCAACTCGCAGACACTTCCTCCTGCCTCCACCTGGACCATGGCCCCACCACCGAACATCAAGCCATTGTTCCAGGACTGTCACTGACCTCTTCTACTCTGGAGATCTTCCCTCCACAGCTTCCAACCTCATACTCTCCCAACCCCAGACTGCCCACTTCTACCTCCTCCGCAAAATCCACAAACAGGACTGTCCTGGTAGACCGATCGTGTCAGCCTGTTCCTGCGCCATGAATCTCATTCCTTCCTATCTTGACTCCGTTCTCACTTTTAAAAAAATTATTTTCGTTTTCATTCATTTATTCATTGTTTTATCCCCACCTTTTATCCTATTTTCGATCTTTTTTCCCCACCACTGTCCCCTCCCCCCACCCCATCCCATCCCACCCCACCCACCCCATCCTCACTAGGGCTATCTGTCTCTTGTTCATGTTGTTCATTTCAGAGTACTTGCCCTTGTCCTGCTATTATAACATTCTGCTTTCTTACCTTAATGCCACTATCAGCATTAGTCCTTTAGCCCTTACCACTACCATTAACACTCCCTTTGTCCTCTTGTCCATGACATCCTTCTCAATCTCTCCTTTGCCCCCAGCATCACCTGCCCTACCCCACTTAAACAGTATAAATTTCATCACGTTTTTACTTCTCATTAGCTCTGAAGAAGAGTCGTACGGACTCGAACCGTTAACTCTCTTTTTCTCTCTACAGATGCTGTTAGACCTGCTGAGTTTTTCCAGCTTTTTCTGTTTTTGTTTCAGATTTGCAGCATCTGCAGTATTTTGCTTTAAAATTAATAAATCCAATTGATTAATAAAAATCTGGAATTGAAAAGCTAGAAAACCAGGAAACTACTGTCGATTGTCGTGAAAACTTACTAGCTTCATTAATATCCTTTAGGAAAGGAAATCTTCCTACCTTACTTATTTCCAACCATTCTCTCCTTGAAGACTGCGCTTAAGATTATAAAGCCTCAATGCAGTGAATAAAGCAGATTAACCAAATGGTACAATTTTAAAGGGGGTGCAGGCACAGGCCTGGGGAGTTATGTAGATACATCTTTGAAGATGGCTGGACAAGGTGAACAGACTATTAAAAAGACTTATGGTATCCTTGGCTTTATTAATAGAAGCATAGGACAAAAGTTGTTACGCTAAACCTTTAAAAAACTGGAGTGTTGCATTCAATTCTGGATGTTGCACTTTAAAAAGGATGCCTTAGAGAGGATGAAGTGGAAATTTGCCTGAATGGTACAGAGATGAATGACTTCAGTAATGTGGAGAGACCGGAAAAGATGGGGTTATTTTCCTTAGAGCAGAGGAGGTTAGGAGATTTAACAACAGTGTTCAAAATCATGAAGGGCTTTAACAGAGTAGATAAGGAGAAACTGTTTCCAGTGGCAGAAGGGTCAGCAACTAGAGGACACAGATTTAAGGTGATTGGCAAAAGAGCTAGAGGCAATATGAGGAAACTTTTTTTATGCAGCTTATCAGTGTGAACATGAATGTTCTACCTGAAAGGGTGGCAAAAGCAGATTGGAAAGTAACATTCAAGAGAGAATTGAATAAAAACATGAAAGGAAAAATATTACCGGTCTGTGGGGAAAGAACTGGGGATTGGGACTCCTGGAATAGATTGTTCAAAGGGCCAGCACAGGCATGCTGGGATGAATGGCCTCTTTCTGAATCATCCTATGGCTCTATTGGAATTTAGAAACAGGGGTATCCTTGGTATATTCCAACTCTATATCCTATATATCACCAATTGTGCCTACTTCCAACTCTGTAACATGGTCTACCATTGCTCTTCTCACAGTTCATCTACTGAAACCCATTTGGAGAGCTGGTGCCGACATGATGGGCTGAAACAATTCTGTGATTCTGGGTCTCCCATTTAAGACATTGTGTTGAATCATGTTTAACCAATTTATTGGAGTTCTTTGAAACATGCACAGTGGATAAAGGGGAGCCTGTAGACATGCTGTACTTGGATTTCCAGAAGGCATTTAATAAGGTGACACATCAAAGGTTATTGTGGAAAATAAAAGCTCATGGTGTAGGGGGTAACATATTAGCCTAGATAGAGGATTGTCTGACTGGAAGAAAGCAGAGAGTATGCATAAATAGGTCTTTTTCTGACTGGCAGGATGTGACGAGTGGAGTCCCACAGGGGTCTGTGCTGGGGCCTCAACTTTTTGCAATTTATATCAATGATTTAGCTGAGGGGAGTGCTTGCACATGAACAGGGGAGAGAGCTCATCCTGAGTGAGACACAGCCAGAATGAGTTTGGGTATTGGCAGTTTGGTGCACAGTGGGAATTCAGCGCATAGAGGAAGAGGTGCTCTTTGCATTTTTTCTTTGCTATCCAACTTCTTAAATCTTCAGAGCGTGGTCTTGCCCTGCTGCAGCAGTAGAGGCTACAAAGGAAAGGAATGACTGGTAAGTAGTGGGCAAGGTCAGGTAAGTATTTACTACTTTAATCGCTTATAGTTTAAGGTCTTTTTGTGGTTTATAGTTTGTATATTCTATAGTAACAAAGATCAGGAAAGAAGAGCCCTAGAGTAATTGATTTACAAGCTTAATTTAAAGGGATACGTCATGGCAGGAGAGCTCAAAGCTATGTCGTGCTCCTTGTGCTCCATGTGGGAAGCCTGGAAGTCTGAAAGCATTGTGGATAGCACGTTTTTTTTGAGGAGGTGACCAGGTATGTAGATGAGGGTAGTGTAGTTGATTTAGTTTATATGGATTTCAGCAAAGCCTTTGATAAGGTCCCACATGGGAGACTTATAAAGAAGGCAAATGCACATGGGATACAGGGTAATTTGATAAGGTGGATTCAAAATTGGCTTAGTTGCAGGAGACAGAGGGTGATGACAGAAGGATGCTTTAGTGACTGGAAGCCAGTGTCCAGTGGCGTACCACAGGGATCTCTGCTGGGTCCCCTATTATTTGTCATTTATATAAACGACCTAGATGACTATGTGGGGGGTAGGATTAGTAAGTTTGCGGATGGCACAAAGATTGGCCGGGTGGTTAACAATGAGGTTGAGTGCCTTGGACTACAGGAAGATATAGACGGGATGGTCAAATGGGCAGATAAGTGGCAGATGGAATTTAACCATGAAAAGTGCGAGGTGATACACTTTGGAAGGAGTAATTTGACAAGGAAGTATTCAATGAATGGCATGACACTAGGAAGTTCTGAGGAACAAAGGGACTTTGGCGCGTGTGTCCATAGATCTCTGAAGGCGAAGGGGCGTGTTAGTGGGGTGGTGAAAAAGGCATATGGGACACTTGCCTTTATCAATCGAGGCATAGATTACAAAAGTAGGGAGATCATGTTGGAGTTGTATAGAACCTTGGTGAGGCCACAGCTGGAGTACTATGTGCAGTTCTGGTCGCCACATTATAGGAAGGATGTGATTGCATTGGAGGGGGTGCAGAGGAGATTCACCAGGATGTTGCCTGGGATGAAACATTTAAGTTATGAAGAGAGGTTGGATATTCTTGGGTTGTTTTCGTTGGAGCAGAGAAGACTGAGGGGCAACCTGATCGAGGTGCACAAGATTATGAGGGGCATGGACAGGGTGGATAGGGAGCAGCTGTTCCCCTAAGTTGAAGGGTCAGTCACGAGGAGACATAAGTTCAAGGTGAGGGGCAGGAGGTTTAGTGGGGACGTGAGGAAAACTTTTTTACCCAGAGGGTGGTGACGGTCTGGAATGCACTGCCTGGGAGGGTGGTGGAGGTGGGTTGCCTCACATCCTTTAAAAAGCACCTGGATGAGCACTTGGCACGTTATAACATTCAAGGCTATGGGCCAAGTGCTGGTAAATGGGATTAGGTAGGTAGGTCAGGTGTTTCTCACATGTCGGTGCAGACTTGATGGGCCGAAGGGCCTCTTCTGCACTGTGTGATTCTGTGATTCTGAGTGTGAAGATATGGTAGCTAAATTTGCCGATGACACAAGGATAGGTAGGAAAGCATGTTGTGAAGAGGACATAAGGAGGTTGCAGACAGATGTAGATAGGTTGAGTGCGTGGGCAAAAATCTGGCAGATGGAGTATAATGTGGGAAAATGTGAAGTTGTTCACTTTGGCAGGAAGAATAAAAAAGCAGAGTGTTACTAAAACAGAGAACGACTGCAGAATTCTGAGATGCAGAGGGATCTAGGTGTTCTAGTACATGAGGCACAAAAAGTTAGTGTGCAGGTAAAGCAAGTAATTAAGGCTAATGGAATGCTATCCTTTATTTTGAGAGGAATTGAACATAAAAGTAAGGATGTTATGCTTCAGTTATACGGGGCAATGGTGAGACAACATCTTGAATACTATGTGCAGTTTTGGTCTCCTTATTTGAGGAAGGATGAATATGCATTGGACGCAGTTCAGAGGTGGTTTATTAGATTGATATCTGGAATGAGTGGGTTGTCTTATGAGGAAAGGTTAGACAGACTGGGCTTGTTTCCACTGGAGTTTAGAAGAGTGAGGGGTGACTTGATTGAAGTATATAAGATCCTGGACGGTATTGACAAGGTGGACGTGGAAAGGGTGTTTCCTCTTGTGGGTGAGTCCAGAACTAAGGGCACTGTTTTAAAATTAGGGGTCATCCTTTTAGGACAGAGATGAGTAGATTTTTTTATCTCAGAGGGTTGTGCGACTTTGGAACTCTCTGCCTCAGGAGGCGGTGGAGGTGGGGTCATTGAATATTTTTAAGACGGAAGTAGATAGATTCTTGCTAAGCAAGGGAATCGAAGGTTATTGGGGGTAGATAGGAATGTGGAATTCAAAACACAAACAGATCAGCTATGATCTTATTGAATAGCAGAGCAGGCTCAAGGGGCCAAATGGCCAAGTTCTGCTCCTATTTTGTATGTTCATGTGTATGTAGATGAGAAATTTCTTTTCTCAGAGGGTTGTTAATTTTTGGAATTCCTTTCCCATAGACAGCAGTAGAGGCTGGGTCATTGAATATATTCAAGGCTGAGGTAGACAGATTTTTGATCTCCCAGGGAGTCAAGGGTTTTGGGGTCTGGCAAGAAAGTGGAGTTAAGGAATCAGATCAACCCAAGGGCCCACTCCTGCTCCTATTTCTTATGATCTTTGACCTCACCCTGAACAGACTAGCTCTAATTTTAAAGTTAAGCTTCCTTGTTCTAGACTTCACCCTCCCTCCAACAGATAAAATAGTTTCTGTCTGCCATTGTCTCCTTAAAATTTCTTCAATGCCTTAATTAGAGCACCCCTTAACCCCCCACACCCTCACCGTCAATCACTTCAGCTCATCCAAAATCCAGTCTTAAATTTAAGAGTCTCATCTTGTTTTCAAATTCTATTCGTGGCCTCACGTTTCCCTAATTCTGTAACTTCCTCCAGCCCTACAGCACTCAAATCATGAAGACTCTTGAAACGTCAACTCTTTTCTTCTCCGCCGATGCTGCCAGACCTGCTGAGTTTTTCCAGGTAATTCTGTTTTTGTTTTGGACTCAAATCTCTGTATCTCCCTAAACCTGGCATCTTGCGCATTCCTAACTTTCTTTGCTGTACCATTTTGTGTCTTCTTTCTTAATACCTGAATCTGACCCCTGAGCCACGCCTGACTTGTGAAGGTGCGAGAGTGACAGTGAAGCTGCCATGGGTGAGGGTCCTTCAGGCCGACCTATTATTGAACTCTTAAGATAAAAGCAAAAAACTGCGGATGCTGGAAATCCAAAACACATCTGCTGCAGATGCTGTCAGACCTGCTGAGTTTGCCCAGGCATTTTTATTTTTGTTTTTGTTATTATTGGACCCTCTTTGCTTCCCTGTGCTCCATATAAACACCAGGAGGGTGCACTGTTGAACAGAAAGAGTTGCTCCAACACTGCCGATAAGTCCTGGCAGACAGACACTTGCTCACAGTGTGTGTGGTGTGTGTGTGCTTGTGTGTGACATAGCATCAGTCCAGAGCACAGCTGGTGGCATTGACCAATGTTGCACTCGCTGAGCAGCGGGTTCCGAGCACCTTGCTGAAGTCCAGCGGTCAGCAGCAGCATCGCTTGACCTGACAAGGTAGGGATCATCGGCCAACAGTCCACCGGCGGAGGGTGGGAGCTGTTTTTAGCAGCAAGGAGTTTTTTTTTGGGGGAGCTGAAGAAACCCCTAAGAATTAGTTTAAATATTGAAACAGGGAACAGTGATGCCACTGGTTGGTGAGTTATGCAAAGTTCAATTTCTAATGCACTAGACTAGGTTTTTGCACCGAGTTGGAATCTCGACGTTCGCAGGATGAACCTGTCAGGTCTCAAAACTCTTATTGCTGAGTGTCATCAATAAACTGAGGACGGAGCAGGATGTGAGCTGGATTGTTTGCACAAGGAGGAGCAGAATACGGATGACTTTATTTACTGACTTAAATACAAGTGTTACTGAGTCCTCTATTTATCTGGCCCGTATGGGTGGGTGGTGGGGAGGGAGGCGGGGGTGTTGGTGGTGTTGAATTCAGGAGAGGGAGAGTATTGGTCTATAAAATGCTGTTGGTATGGGACCCGGGTTCTCGTGTGCCCACACCAAAAACACTGGGCTCCAATATGTACCATGTTGCAGCGTCAGGTTTCGCATTTTGCCTGGTGCCCAGGTTTAGGAATGTCATTGTTGGTGTGGCAGGAGGGATCCCACGTGTTTCTACATCACCATCCAAGCAGACATGGTGGGGCAGCATGTGGACAGGGGGACGCTGACTTAAGAGTTCACGAAGCAGATCTTGATTTTGGAGCAGGGGTAGAGCAGATTCATCAGAATCATACTGGGGCTGAAAGGGTTAAATTACCAGGGCAGGTTCCATAGAATATCGAAGATTAAGAGGTGATTTTAATTCAGACTTTTCAGATGCTTAATGAAGTTTACAGGGGCTGAGAGAGAAACTGTTTCCCCTGGTGGGGTGGAGTCCAGAACAAGGGGACATAGAGCTGGACCCATCAGGGAGGATGTCAGGAAGCACTTCTTCATACAAAGGGTTGTGGAAATCTGGAGCATTTACTCTGAAAAGAAACAGCTGAGGTTACACGTCAATTGGAAATTTCAAAACCAAGATTGATAGATTTTTATTGGCCTAGGGTGTTGAGGATTACTGAACTGTAAGACCCTCTACCTGGGTCTATTGGTTCTTGTCTCTACTCTGGATATCAATAACACACAACAATTTGAATGAGGTTGCATCAATGGTGATACACCTTTATTAAATCACTAAGCAACAGTACATAGTCACGATAATACCGGTTGTTCAGCTTCCCTGCAAGCTGGAGCCCATCTCGGTGGTCAATCCATCAAATTGCACTAGTCACTGCAGCCCAGATGGTCCTGTGGGCTCTTTCTTTGTAACTTTTCTTTGCTATGGCCTTGTGCCATTTAAGGTAAAACCTGCTTTTAGTCCATTTAATTGGATTTTAATTACATCACTGTACATCGCCATGCCTTCTCCAGATGTACCCTGGTTAGGCCCCTTTTGAAAGTCACATTTGAGGTACCAGAGCCAGCTTGGCTCCGCTTTGTTATCTCCAACACCGTTATCAATCTCCAGAGCTGGGAGAAGGCAGCATGTTTATTGCCCCTTAACAAAGCTTAGTCCATTTATCTTCCCTGGTACGAGTCCTCTTATGGGTTAAGTCATTTTACAGAACTTGCTGATTCTAGCAAGTTTTCACTTGACTAAATTAAGCATCATGCTTTGCGTTTTGAGCCCACAGTGCAGTCCATTCAGTTCTTCGGATACCTTTGGTCTGGGTTCTTCTTATACCTTGATATTCCATATTACCACCATGAGACAGACTCCACACCCAGGGTTACACCACAACCGGTCTACATTAATCAATATATAAGGAATAAAGAAACAGTTACATGCTTAATATGTGATTAATACATTAAAAGAAAATAACGAATACATTGCCTTACAGAATAAAAGCAAGTGGATGGAGTTAACGTAAAAAAAAAACCATGCCACCTGAGGCAAATAACACAGATGCGGTTAAGGGTGAGCCAGATAAACATATGACGGAGGAGGAATAAAAAGATATGCTGATAGTGTTAGAGCAGGTAGGACGGGAGGAGGCTGATGTGGAGCATAATCACCAGCAAGACCAGTTATTATGGAATGGCAGGAAGGATGTTAGAGCCATGAGAAAGGGCCCTGCCAAGTTTCACTGAATAATGCCCGAAATCAGAGACTAATTAGGAAGAAAAAATTGAAACATAGCACTTTTTGATTCGAACAGGGAAGATTAAAGAAAGATATAAATTGAGTTTTTTCTATCTTATTTCCAATGAGTGTTAAATATAATTATTAAGATAATGCATGTTTTTTTATTCATTTGTGAGATGTGCACTTTGCTGGCTAAGCCAGCATTTATTGCCCATCCCTAATTGTCATTGGGTGTCCTGCGGACTGTGTATCTGGATTACTACAGTAACACATTGAACTGCCTCGAGTGTAGGACTGATTTATTGTACTAATACATCATCCCTTTGGAGTGTGGGACTGGATTACTACAGGAACACTCTGTCCATGTGGAGTGTGGGACTGGATTACTGCAGTAATACTGTGTCCCTGTGGAGTATGGCACTGGATTACTGCAGTAATACTCTGTACATGTGGAGTGTGGCATTGGATTACTGCAGTAACACTGTGCCCCTGTGGAGTGTGGCGCTGGATTACTGCAGTAGCCCTGTGTTCCTGTGGAGAGTGGCACTGGATTACTGCAGTAGCCCTGTGTCCCTGTGGAGTGTGGCGCTGGATTACTGCAGTAGCCCTGTGTCCCTGTGGAGTGTGGCGCTGGATTATTGCAGTAGCCCTGTGTCCCTGTGGAGAGTGGCACTGGATTACTGCAGTAATACTCTGTACATGTGGAGTGTGGCATTGGATTACTGCAGTAACACTGTGCTCCTGTGGAGTGTGGGACTGGATTACTACAGGAACACTCTGTCCCTGTGGAGTGTGGCACTGGATTACTGCAGGAACACTCTGTCCCTGTGGAGTGTGGCACTGGATTACTACAGTAACACTCTGTCCCTGTGGAGTGTGGCACTGGATTACTGCTTCTGAAGAACATAATTTGTAATGGGAGGAGCTGATACCCTGTGTCATGCCCCCATGTCCATCCTTGGCCTGCTGCAATGTTCCAGTGAAGCTCAATGCAAACTGGAGGAACAGCACCTCATCTTCCAACTAGGCACTTTGCAGCCTTCCAGACTTAACATTGAGTTGAACAACTTTAGATCATGAACTCTCTCCTCCATCCCCACCCACTGTCCGATCCCCCTTTTTCCAATAATTTATAATTTTTTATATATATTTTTTTAATATATATTTTTCTTTTCCCACCTGTTTCCATTATTTTTAAATGTATTTCTATCCATTGTTTTATCTCTACCTTTTAGCCTATTTCGATCCCTTTCCCCCCACCCCAGCTCCACTAGGGCTATCTGTACCTCACTCGTCCTGCTTTCTACCCTTAATGTCATCATTAGCACATTCCTCAGCTAATATCACCACCGTCAACACCCCTTTGTCCTTTTGTCTATGACATCTTTGGCAATCTCTTCTTTGCCTCCACCTATCACTGGCCCTCTCTCCAGCTCTACCTGTCCCCTACCCCTTTAACCAGCTTATGTTCCACCTCATTTCTTTATTTCTTAGTTCTGATGAAGAGACATACGGATTCAAAATGTTAACTGTATTCCTCTCTGCAGTTGCTGTCAGACCTGCTGAGTTTTTCTAGGTATTTTTGTTTTTGTTTCAGATTTCCATCATCCGCAGTGTTTTGCTTTTATCTTAGTGCTTAATTGACTGCCACTTCTCTTCAAGGAATGCCTACCTTGAAGAAGTATTGTTCTTCTCTCCATCAGGATTTCCGTCTCTCTCTTTTGCCCTGTTCACTTTCATTGCTTTCCATTTCTCTCCTGGTGTTTGACAAGGTGTTTACTAAAACCCGCTTTCACAGCCATATTTCCTTTCTCAGTGACTGTCTCCGTCTCCGACTTACCCCACGTGGATTTCAACTGAAGTTCCATCCCTCATGTTTCGAACCCACCCAGGATTACAGGTATCTCCGGGACGTACAACGTTCCTCGGACTGCTGTTCTCGTTGCATCGTGAGATCCACGCTCAGTGCCATGCTCCGCCATATGAACACACTCGATCTCTCCCTCCAGCAGCACTGATGCACCCTATCTCTAAGCTGTCCTTGCCCCCAGTTTCATTTTATTCTTCATCTCATCCGACGCCTCAACAAGAAACCTTGTCTTTTTCTTTCAGGTGCAAAGGAGCACAAGCTCCAACAACTCATCGACACCAATGCCCATCCAGGACCCTCCACCCCTGCCCATCCCTCTGTCCCCATCCTGTCTTCCAATCCCAGCCCCGGCCATGTATTCACCATACCCCCTGACCTTCCCCTCTCTGATGCTGAACGTTCAGTGCTCAGCAAAGGACTCAGTTTCATACCCTTACGCCCTCATCGCAATGAATTTCGGGCTCGGCATGATGCTGAACTCTTCTTCCGCCGCCTTTGTCTCCGTGCTCACTTCTTTGGGCAGGTGTCCTCTCCCCATTCAACGGATCCTTTTACCCACCTCCAATATTCTCCCTCCACCTGGACCCCTCCCTCTGGATTCTTACCTGCTCTTGATCTTTTCATTGAGAACTGTCGGCGTGACATTAGCCGTCTCAATTTCTCTGCTCCTCTCACCCATTCTAATCTGTCTCTCTCTGAACTCACTGCACTCCATTCTCTCAGGTCCAACGCTGACATTGTCATCAAACCTGCTGACAAGGGTGGTGCTGTTGTTGTCTGGCGCACTGACCTCTACCTTGCAGAGGCTGAGAGTCAACTCACAGACACTTCCTCCTACCTCCCCCTGGACCATGACCCCACCACTGAACATCAAGCCATTGTTTCTAGGACTGTCACTGACCTCATCTCCTCTGGAGATCTTCCCTCCACAGTTTCCAACCTCATAGTCTCCCAGCCTTGGACGGCCCGCTTCTACCTCCTACCCAAAATCCACAAACAGGACTGTCCCGGCAGACTGATCGTGTCAGCCTGTTCCTGCCCCATGGAACTCATTTCTTGCTATCTTGACTCCATTCTCTCTCCCCTTGTCCAGTCTCTTCCCACCTACATCTGCAATTCCTCTGACACCCTACATCATATCAACAATTTCCAGTTCCCTGGCCCCAACCACCTCCTCTTCACCATGGATGTCCAATCCCTCTACACTTCCATCCTCCACCAGGATGGTCTAAGGGCCCTTAGCTTCTTCCTTAGAGGCACGAACAATCCCCATCCACCACTACTCTCCTCCGTCTGGCTGAACTTGTTCTCTCACTGAGCAATTTCTCCTTAAACTCCTCTCACTTCTTCCAAATAAAAGGTGTGGCTATGGGTACCCGCATGGGCCCCAGCTATGCCTGTCTCTTTATGGGGTATGTGGAACATCCCTTGTTCCAGTCCTACTCCGGTCCCCTCCCACAACCCTTTCTCCGGTATATCGATGATTGCTTCGGTGCTGCTTCATGCTCTCGTCTGGACCTGGAAAAATTTATTCATTTTGCTTCCAATTTCCACCCCTCTATCATTTTCACATGGTCCACCTCTGATACTTCCCTTCCCTTCCTTGACCTCTCTGTCTCAATTTCTGGTGATAGACTGTCCACCAATATCTATTACATGCCTACCGACTCCCACAGCTACCTTGACTACAGCTCCTCATACCCCGCTTCCTGTAAGGACTCCATCCCATTCTCTCAGTTCCTTCGCCTCCGTCGCATCTGTTCTGATGATGCCACCTTCAAAAACAGTTCCTCTGACATGTCTTCCTTCTTCTGTAACCGAGGTTTTCCACCTACGGTAGTTGACAGGGCCCTCAACCGTGTCTGGCCCATCTCCGGCGCATCCGCCCTCACACCTTCCTCTCCCTCCCAGAACCATGATAGGGTCCCCCTTGTCCTCACTTATCACCCCACCAGCCTCCGCATTCAAAGGATCATCCTCCGCCATTTCCGCCAACTCCAGCATGATGCCACCACCAAACACATCTTCCATTCACCCCCCCCCCGGCGGCATTCCGCAGGGATCATTCCCTCCAGGACACCCTGGTCCACTCCTCCATCACCCCCTATATCTCAACCACCTCCCACGGCACCTTCCCGTGCAACCGAAGAAGGTGCAACACCTACCTCTTTACTTCCTCCCTCCTCACCGTCCAAGGGCCCGAACACTCCTTTCAAGTGCATTTCACTTGCACTTCCCTCAATTTAGTCTACTGCATTCGCTGCTCCCAATCTGGTCTCCTCTACATTGGAGAGACCAAACGCAGACTGGGTGACTGCTTTGCGGAACACCTTCGGTCTGTCCGCAGGCATGACCCAAACCTCCCTGTCGCTTGCCATTTCAACACTCCACCCTGCTCTCATGCCCACATGTCCGTCCTTGGCCTGCTGCATTGTTCCAGTGAAGCTCAACGCAAACTGGAGGAACAGCACCTCATCTTCCGACTAGGCACTTTGCAGCCTTCCAGACTTATTATTGAGTTCAACAACTTTAGATCATGAACTCTCTCCTCCATCCCCACCCCCATTCCGATCCCCCTTTTTCCAATAATTTATAATTTTTTATATATATATTTTTTTTATATATATTTTTCTTTTCCCACCTATTTCCATTATTTTTAAATGTATTTCCATTCATTGTTTTATCTCTACCTTTTAGCCTATTTCAATCCCTTCCTCCCACCCCACCCCACCCCCACTAGGGCTATCTGTCACTTGCTCGTTCTGCTTTCTACCCTTAATGTCATCATTAGCACATTCCTTAGCTAATACCACCACTGTCAACACCCCTTTGTCCTTTTGTCTATGACATCTTTGGCAATTTCTTCTTTGCCTCCACCTATCACTGGCCCTCTATCCAGCTCTACCTGTCCCACCCCCTTCAACCAGCTTATATTCCACCTCATTTCTTTATTTCTTAGTTTTGATGAAGAGTCATACGGACTCGAAACGTTAACTGTATTCCTCTCCGCAGATGCTGTCAGACCTACTGAGTTTTTCCAGCTATTTTTGTTTTTGTTTCAGATTTCCAGTGTCCGCAGGGTTTTGCTTTTACCCTGTGTTCAGTTCCTGCTCAATGGAGCAGATCTGTCAGTACCTGTGTTTAAAAACAATGCTCCCTGTTTGTCTCTGTTCCTGCGCCAGTGCTCCAAGCACCATGAACCATTCCTCTTTATTCCAGATCTCTGCCTGTTATCTGAATAAAACATATTCTCATGATGTGATGGCTGAGTGCCGGATAAAAGATCAGGATCTTTGCCTGGTTTGGATTCACACATAGCTCAAAGGTCAGGGCTTCCATTACAGTCAGCGAGAAAGAGACGGCTGGCTAAACAACACAGAACAAAGGCACAGGGGCACCAGCTGCTTTCCCATTCCCTTCCAGTGAAATCGCCACGATTGGAAAATTCATAAATGCTGCAATTTGTTGGTGCTTGAAGAGTTAAAAAATACTTAAAAACTACATTACTGCTGGTTAATATCCAATTGTCTTTACTCTTTCCTTCCTTGTTGTGACCTGCAGGCTTTCTTCTGAACGGGCGGGTCAATGAGTATTTCTACAGAGTTTTGTGTGCTGGTATCCTGGTACTGCCCATAGTGAAATCACAAGCTAGATCCTTCCATATCCTCATCCCGGAACTTCAGTGACGTGGATAGATTGAAGGACTGTTCTCCTTGGGGAAGAGAAGCTTGATTTGATCGAGGCATTCAAAATCATGAAGGGTCTGGACAGAATATATCGAGAGAAATTATTTTAGAATCATCTTCATCAATGACCTTCCTTCCATCATAAGGTCAGAAGTGGGGATGTTCGCTGATGATCGCACAATGTTCAGCACCATTCGCCACTCCTCAGATACTGAAGCAGTCCATGTCCAAATGCAGCAAGACCTGGACAATATCCAGGCTTGAACTAAGTGGCAAGTACATTCGTGCCACATAAGTGCCAGGCAATGACCATCTCCAACAAGAGAGAATCTAGCCATCACCCGTTGACATTCAATGGCATTACCACCATTGAATCCCCCACTATCAACATCCTGGAGGTTACCATTGACCAGAAACTTAACTGGGCCAGCCATATAAATACTGTGGCTACAAGAGCAGGTCAGAGGCTAGGAATCCTACAACGAGAACTCACCTCCTGACTCCCCAAAGCCTGTCCACCATCTACAAGGCATAGGTCAGAAATGTGATGGAATATACCCCACTTGCCTGAACGAGTGCAGCTCCAACAACACTCAAGAAGCTCGATACCATCCAGAACAAAGCACCCGCTTGATTGGCACCACATCCACAAACATTCACTCTCTCCACCACTGATGCTCAGTGCAGCAGTGTGTACCATCTGCAAGATGCACTGCAGGAATTCACCAAGGCTCCTTTGACAGCATCTTCCAAACCCACGACCACTACCATCTAGAAGGACAAGGGCAGCAGACACATGGGAACACCAGCACCTGGAAGTTCCCCTCCAAGTCACTCACAATCCTGACTTGGAAATAAATCACCATTTCTTTACTGTCACTGGGTCAAAATCCTGGAACTCCCTCCCTAACAGCACTGTGGGTGTACCTACACCACATGGACTGCAGCAGTTCAAGAAGGCAGCTCACCACCACCTTCTCAAGGGCAATTAGGGATGGGCAATAAACGCTGGCCCAGCCAGCGAAGCCCACATCCTGTGAACGAATAAAGAAAAACATTCAGACAACACCTCTGGCATTGACAGCTAGGGGTGATGGAGTCTGACACTCTCTGGTTGTTCGCTGGGGACATGCCTGTTAGGTTGATAGGGCTGGCAACATTCTGGATCATCTTGAAGTTTTCAGGAATTGGAGATTAATCTCCAGGATACTCCTGAAATTAGCTCAGGAGAAAAACCATTGAGGGGGCATCGAAAAAAAATCACCATTTTTGGTTATCGGTTATAAGAATGAAAAGGCTGTTCATTGAGGAATGAAGAATCATCCATTCGAGTAATGAATCTATTCACTTTCCAATTGGCTGGGAAGGCAGTGTGCTGCGAGGATTGGGCAGCCAATGAGAAAAGTGTGGGGCTGGGGCTGTTAGTGAGAGTTGGTCATATGATGAAACCTTTCAGCCAGCCGGAAATGGAAGCTCACTAGTTGATATATTTAGGCCCTGTGTGAACTTTCAAATTGTTCCAAACCTAAACTCCTAACCCCTCTCCCATCTTTAGGCAGAGAACCACAGTTGGAGACAAGAGGACTACGCACAAAGAGCGCTGAACTGCAAACGTGGACACATAATGCTCGAGGCTGTTCTCAGTGGGAATGCTGCAAGGTTACTGGGCAGAGTGCTGGGCTGGAAGGTGAATGTGCCTGTGCAGCACCTTAGAGCCAAGAGCACTATCAGACAGCCTGACTCTTTCCTGGGTTTGGGGGGCTGTGGGGGGAGGGGGCACAATGGCTGGTGAGGATCAGGTGTTTCTGTCTTTCTATGGGTGCATCTTTTTAGGTGAGCTGTACTTGGGCTGCCTGAAGTTAGAGGTTCAGGCAGTCTGGAGGCCTTATAAACCTTCCACATCTCATTCACCATTCTGGTGGGAGAGTGCTGGGCTCTGGTGGTTCTGGTTCTTGTTGTTGGCTTGGATGTTGGATTGGTGTTTGGGCAAGGTTTCATCCATTTCTTCCATTGCTTGATGTTAAACCACACCTGGTTGGTCTGGCTGGTTTGGAGGTGCAGGGTTGTTGTTACTTTTGATCATTTCTTGCGGGTTGGACGAAAATGGCATTCATCTCCTTGGCAGTGCCGTTTCTTCTTTTTCTGCTTGGGCCATCAGGAAGCTCTATGAGGCTGAGGAAGGTGGTTCTTGTGGCAGGAAGTGGATCGAGTAGCATGCTCACCTCTGGTTTTTGTTGTTGATGGTGCGAGACTGCTACCAGGTTCCAGCATCCCTTGTGGTCCTGGCATGCTGGCTGGAAGTTGCCATGTATACACAGTGGTTGTCTACCAACTGTACCATCATCGTAGCTGGAGGTGGCAGCTCCTCAGACTGTTGATCATTCTCTGGCACCACTTACTGGAGGTGCTGTGGTAATTTCATGTGCTGTAGGCTGGTTTGACCAATAGAAACTTTCCATGGCCTGGAATGATGATGGGCAAACCTGCTCTGCAAAAAGAGCAGAGAGATCACAGGTGAAATCTGAGTCTGAATACTCTTTACTGTTTGAGGACTCAGGGCCATGCTGTTCCAGCTGGCTAACGACAGTGGTAGTCTTGACGTCTTCTGTCGTCTGGAGGAGATCTAGGGCTACACAGGCCCTGCTCAGAAGAGAGAAAGGCTGTTTCCAGATAATGTACATCAGCTCAAAGATCTGTTTGTTGCCAAATCTCAGTGGTTCAAGGATCATGTCGACAACCGGGAATTGGACTCCCTCTGCTCCATAAAGTGGAGTGTCCATTGTTCTGAATCCAAAGGCCTTGGAGCCATGGTTCCTCACCTGACAGGACTGTCACACTGGCATCTGAATCTGATTTAAAATTTGTTAGACGGCCATTTATCAGGATGTCAGCATTCCAAAACGAAGAGCCGCATTCTTTGATATCACCCAAAAAGCATGGCTGTGTGTCTTCAGGGGTTTCCGTCTCGACCTCGTGGGATCACCTTTGGGCAGTCTGTGTGGTGCTGGGGTTTTGATTTGCACCGTTTACCAGTGTCCCTGTCGATTGTAGTGGAAGCATTGGACAGGACACTGATCTCTCCTGTGCGGGTGCTTCACACTGCAGCGCTGGCAAGGTCGCTCTGCTGGGCGCTTCTGCTTATCCTGACTTGGGTGGGCCATGCATCTTTGTGACCTGATATGGTGGACTGAGGGTTTGGTTTCTGCCCCAAGTAGTGTTCTCTCCCCTTAGAATTGTCCTGTGCTGTTCACGTAGCTCAGACAGTCGAACAAGCTGGGTTACCTTGTCAACGGTAAGATCATCTTTAGTTTGTAGGTGATCAGAGAGTGAGTCACCTGCAACACCCACCATGATTCTGTCTCGGATGAGTTCAGACTTTAAATCTCCATATTCGCATCGTCTGCCATCTTGTAGAGATTGTTTTTGAAGGAATTAACAGGTTCAACAGGCAGTTGGACTCTCTTATTAAATTTTGCTCTCTCCAATATTTTATTGGATCTTGCTTGAAATAAACACTGAAGGATTTTAAAACATCATCAAATTTGGCAGATGACTCATCGATAGCGTGTCATGCAATGATGTCATCTGCAATTGGCCCAATCGCGTAAAGAAGCGTATTGACTTGTTCTGTTTCTGATTTTTTAATTAGACCTGTAGAAATGCTATATCTTAAAAACCTTCTCCTCCAAAGACTCCAAATCTGTGACTGGTCTGGGCATGGGTGAATCCCAGCAGAGCTGGAAGTGTGGAGTTATGATCCATTTTCAGCATTTTAAAAAAACTTTAAGCGATTACAGGCATCCAAGATGGCGTCGCTGGTTACTGCTGAACAATGGAACTTCCTGTGCTTACTGGTTTTTGGCCGGCTTTCCAAAATGGCAGAGGCGCGCATTTGCCTGAAGAAGAAGGGTCTGCAATAGCTACAAGGGTCAACTGGATGCTGACCTAATTTAATCAGTGGTATAGTGTTGCGAGTCAGTATGGGGACTTGCTGTTTAGGGAGTTGGACATTTGCAAGGTACCCAAGGTGGAAGAAATTAATTATTAATTTAGTTTATTTTCTTTGCTGAACTCAGGGGCCATGTGTTGGGATTCAGAGCTGAGATTGGGATTAGCGATGGGTTTCTTTCAAACGGAGCTTCTGACTGAATGAATGAAACGGGGTTTCTCAGGACTGGCTGGCCTGGAATTTTAAAAAAGTATCTCACCCTTGCAGGCTGTGAGCTCTGCTTGCTGAAGCTGGGCTTCCAAGGGAGATTCAGTGGAGTCTTATGCTGGAGCAATACTTTCTACCTTTTTGCTTCCAGGCTCTTCTCTCTTTGGAGCTTTTTCCTTCTGGTGAATTGTCTTTGCATCTGTAGCTTCAGATTGTTTCAGTTCAGAGTCCGTAGAAGTTGTCCTTTTTCTTAGCTTTCTGCATTCTTGTGAGGATAAGGGTTTTTGATCCAGATGCTGCCACCATGAAGAATCCTGCTTCAGACACCATGAAGTAGGCTTCATAGTCTTGAGTATATTAACAGGAAGTCTTTATTAACAGCTCAGTACTATAGACATATGTAGAGTAGAGGGTACAAGTATGGAACTGACTCCATCCTAGGTCTGTCCATCTCTAGACTGATCCTAGCTCTGGGTCATGTGCTCTTACATCACTATGTGGGTGGTACTATACTCAGTCCCACATTAACCCTTTATGCACCAGACCTACTACTGCACTTACCGGGTCTCGGCTACATGTGACTCTTGACCCACAGCAATGTGGTTGTTAACTGCTCTCAGAACTGGCCTAGCGAGCCATTCAGTTGTACCAAACCACAACAGCAAAATCAGAAAGGAATAAAACTGGACAGACCGCCTGGCATTGACTCACCTGAAACAACAACGGCATACCCCTCCCTGTCAACCCTGCAAAGTCCTCCCTATTAACTCCCGTGGCTTGTGCTAAAATTGGGAGGTCTGTCCCAACACTAGTCAAGTAATAGCCTGACATAGTCATAGTCACCAAATCACACTTTACAGGCAATGTTCCAGACACCGCCATCACCATCCCTGGGTATGTCCTGTCCCACCAGCAGGACAGGCCCAGCAGAGGTGGTGGCACAGTGGTATACAGTTGGGAGAGAGTTGCCCTGGGAGTCCTCAACATCGACTTCATGGGGCCTGGTGTCATATGGCATCAGGTCAAACATGGGCAAAGAAACCTCCTACTGATTACCGCCTACCACCCTCCCTCAGCTGATGAATCATTGCTCCTCCATGTTGAACACAACTTGGAGGAAACACTGAGGGTGACAAGGGCACAGAATATACTCTGGGTGGGAGACTTGAATGTCCATCACCAAGAGTGGCTCGGTAGCACCACTATTGACCGAGTTGGCCAAGTCCTAAATGACATGCTGCTAGACTGGGTCTGCGGCAGGTGGTGAGGGAACCAACAAGAGGGAAAATCCTACTTGGCCTCATCCTCACCAATCTACTTGTCACAGATGCGTCTGTCTATTTCAGTATTGGTAGGAGTGATCACCGCTCAGTCCTTGTGAAGACGATGTTCCATCTTCCCTTCATTGTGTTGTGTGGCACTACCACCGTGCTAAATGGGATGGATTTCAAACAGATCTAGCAACTCAAAGCTGGGCACGTATGAGGCACTGTGGGCCATCAGCAGCAGCAGAACTGTACTCGAACACAATCTGTAACCTCATGGCCCAGCATATCCCCCGCTCAATTACCATTAAGCCGGGGATCAACACTGGTTTAATGAAGAGTGCAGGAGGGAATGCCAGGGGCAGCACCAGGCATACCTAAAAAATTAGGTTTCAACCTGGTGAAGCTATAACACAGGAATACTTGTGTGCCAAACAGCATAAGCAACAAGTGATAGACAGAGCTAAGCGATCCTACAACCAATGGATCAGATCTAAGCTCTGCATTCCTGCCACATCCAGTCATGAATGCTGGTGGACAATTAAACAACTCGCTGGAGGAGGAGGCTCCACAAATATCCCCATCCTCAATGATGGAGGAGCCCAGCACATCAGTGCAAAAGATAAGGCTGAAGCATTTGCAACAATCTTCAGCCAGAAGTACCGAGTGGATGATCCATCTCGTCCTCCTCCTGAGATCTCAGCATCATAGACGCCAGCCTCAGCCAATTCGATTCACTCCACGTGATAACAAGGCTGAAGGCACTGGACACTGCAAAGGCTATGGGCCCTGACAACATTCTGGCAATAGTACTAAAGATTTGTGCTCTAGAACTTGCCACGCCCCTAGCCAAGCTATTCCAGTACAGCTACAACACTGGCACCTAGCTGACAAAGTAGAAAATTTCCCAGGTATTTCCTGTACACAAAAAGCAGGACAAATCCAAACCAGCCAATTACCGCCCCATTAATCTACTCTCTATCATCAGTAAAGTAATGGAAGGTGTCATCGACAGTGCTATCAAGTGGCACTTACTCAACAATATCCTGCTCACTGACTCTTAGTTTGAGTTCCACCAGGGTTACTCAGCAACTGATTTCATTACAGCCTTGGTCCAAACATTGAGGTGAGAGTGACTGCCCTTGACATCAAGGCAGCATTTGACCGAGTGTGGCATCAAGGAGCCCTAGCAAAACTGGAATCATTGGGAATCGGGGGAAAATTCTCCACTGGTATGAGTCATACCTAGCACAAAGTAAGAGGGTTGTGGATGTTGGAGGTCAGTCATCTCAGCTCCAGGACATCACTGCAGGAGTTCCTCAGGATAGTGTCCTAGGCTTAACAATCTTCAGCTTCTTCATCAGTAAGTAGCCTTCCTTGTTCAAATGAAACAAGACCTTGTCAGTGTCCAGGCTTGGGCTGATAAGTGGTAAATAACATTCATGGCATGCAAGTCCCAGGCAATGATCATCTCCAAAAAGAGAAAACCCAACCATCTCTTCTTGACATTCAATGGCATTATCATCACTGAATCCCCCATTATCAACATCCTGGGGGTTACCATTGACCAGAAACTGAACTGGACTAGCCACATAAATACTGTGGCTACAAGAGCAGGTCAGAGCTGGGAATTCTGAGGCAAGTAACTCACCACCTGACTCCCCAAAGCCTGTCCACCATCTACAAGTCAGGGATTGAATACAATTCTGCTGCTGATGGCCTACAGCATTTCATGGATGCCCAGTTTTGAGCTGCTAGATCTGTTCTGAATCTATCCCATTTAGAATGTGGTATAGTGCCACACAACATAATGGAGGGTATGTGCAGTGTAGTTTGACCTAGATAACAGCAATTTTATAAATAATCACCTTGTATCTAAAATGTTTAGTTTAAGATTCTAATTGGAATGAAGGGACAGCTAATGACCCAGAGCCTGCAATTCGTGGCCCACGTGGCAGCTTCAGGATTCATCATGCGTCCTGGAGGCCCAATGTTTGAAGGAAGCACCTCCGCCTGGTTGAAGTTGTGCTGAGGGTTTCTGAACTTCAGGAGCAGCTGGATTCCTGGCAGGGCATCCGGGTGGCTGAGTGCTTCCTGAATCACAGATCCCAGGAGTGGTGGTTAACCCACCAAGGGTAGGAAAAGGTAGGAAGTGCAGGAATTCTCTGGAAGTGTAGCATACTCAAATCAATATTGAATACTGTTGAGGGCGATGATACTTTGAAGGAATGCACTCCTGAGCCTGTCACCATGAAACAATCGCCTGTGACAAGCACTTCAGTAACTTTATTCTTGCACAGGGGGGGTGAGGATGCTGTGAAGCGAAATGCAGGACTGCATTAGTAATTGGGGATTTGATACTCAGGGGAATAGGCAAGCAGGTTGTGAGGCCCATTTAGTATGTTGCCTTCCTAGTGCCAGGACAAAGGGCACAAAGAGGATGCAGAACATTCTGCAGGGGAAGGGGGAAAGGACAGAAGCTGTGGTCCACATTAAAACCAATGATGTAGGAAGGAAGAAGGTTGAGGTCCTGCAGTTAGAGTTAGAGAAGAAGTTCAAAAAGCAGGACTTCAGAGCTAATAAGCTGAGACCTGGCTCAGAAAGGGAAGAACTCGATACTTAATATTCCTGGTTACAAGGTATGCAGGAAATGTGAAAAAAATGGAGGAGGGGTGGCAGTTTTGATTAAGGAAAATATTACAGGAAAGACCATGTCCTCGAAAAGTCATAGACAGTATCAACTTGTTTGGAGTTAAACAATAAAGGAATTATTAGGTTACTTAGTCTATTTTACAGGCCACTTAATAGCGGGAATGAGATAGAGGAGCAGATTTGCAAGGATGTTTCTGAGAGGTGCAAGAACTCAAGAGCTGTGATATTGGGAGACTTGAACCACATCAGCATTAAATGGGGCAGTGATTGTGTTAAGGGCAGAGAGAGGAGGAATTTTCAAAGTGCATTCAGGATAATTTTCTTGATCAGAATGTTTCCTGCCTGCTAAGGAAGGAGGCATTACTGGATCTGTTCCTGGGGAATGAAGTGGGTCAAGTTAGAATGTCATCATGAGGGAGTATCTTGGGAATAGTGATGTTACAAAACTATCATATTTTTCATAATAATATTGTGGGATATTGTAAGTTAGGTTTATGGTTGTGAGTGTGGATGGTTCTGTCTATGTGAATGATTTAATTGCATTAGAGTTAGATAAGACTGCAAGCTTCAAATTATCACAAGAGTCAGGTGTAAAAAGGATATTTGAAATGCTAATAAGTGAGCTAGAATCTAAGAGTAGACTAAGGTGTGAATGAAATTTACATTTTAAAATAAATGGGGAGTGATTTGATTTTCAAAGGGATGGCAGCATGTTTACAACTAACAAGGTAAATAGGGCAAGGTTATTAAGTTTATTTTTCCCAAGAGGAAAAAGGGCCATATTGACAACATGAAAGATTTTTATATTATAGGAAAGGTAAATTTCCAAAGACATGGAGAACAATAAGATTTTACATGTTAAAGAGAGAGAAACATATGAGAGAGGATAGAAGGCTATGTGGGTGTGGCCATGTAACATCTTGAAAGATACACCATGTAAAGCAGCCTTGGGGAAAAGCCTCCAGCCACTTTTGCAGAAGTCTGCTGTGTCCAGTAACTAAAGCTGTGTTAAAAAGCCTTTGGAATTCCACTGTCGAGTGGGTGCGTGTGATAACCTTGCTGGATTACCTATTTAAATTTAAAACCCATTTTGGACTGTTGCCTTAGGTTAATTAGGAATTTTGGGATTTGTTATGATATCAAGTAGCTGTAATCTTATTTCTGTGTTTGAATTATTTTTTTTTTCATTAATAAATGTTTTAATTTAATTCTTAAAATTACTAAATGTGTTAGTGGAATCTACTTCTGAATTCAGTGCACAAATATTCTCGTTAATAAGTAGAAATTGCAAAACTGTTGTGATAGCGTGGCCAAGTTTCCCTTGTGGATTTGGTCCACCTGGCACACATCACCTGCCACATCATAACAAAATTGGAGGCTCTTTGAGGATTTTTAGAATTCCTTGATTGGCTTGGAGTTGGTGAATCTTAAGACTACAAGCACGAGAAGAACATTGAACTCAGGAGTTGGTGTGAGGGACTTTAAAGTGGCGAGTCTGCAAATATGGCTTTATCCATAGCTAAGACTTTTCTGGGAGTAGAAGATATAACTCTGGTTGGTTTACAGAACGTGACTATGTTTAAGTTGACAGACCTGGCAGATAAGTTGCCGTTAGATCTAATCGTAGGGCCAAAGAAAGCAGATATAGTTGAAGTAATAGCGCAACATTTGAAATTGGAAGGGATACCTGAAGCTTGTGAGTCAGTTGAATTAGTTAAGGCTCAGTTGCAAATGAAAAAAACTTGAGTTAGAGGCAAAAGAAAAGGAACAGGAAAAAGAGGGAGCATTTCAAAGGAAAATGGAAATGAGAAAACTTGATCTTCAGGGGGAGAAATTAGCAAATGGAGGAAAATGAAAGGGAGAGAGAATATCAGCTTAAGAAGCTGGAGGTTTGAAAAGAGATCTCAGATGCTGAGGAAGGCTCTGATGTGGAAATGATCACTTTCAATTTAAAACCCAGAGGGGAGATGTTTAAGTTTGTGCAGGCACTTCCGAAGTTTGAGGAAAGTGATGTAGAGGCGTTCTTAATTTTGTTTGAAAAGATAGCTTAGCAGATGAAATGGCCACAAGAAATCTGGACATTTCTTTTACAGTCTAGGTTGGTAGGTAGAGCTCATGAGGTATATGCATCGCTGTCAAAAATATATCGATGCATTATGAGGCAGTAAAAAAGGCTATTTTGAGTGCATATGAGGCATACAGGCAGAAATTTAGGAATATAAGGAAACAGCCTGAAGACTTATATTGAGTATAAGAGAGTAAAACAAAGTAATTTTGACCAGTGGTATGAGTATTAAAGGTAGAGACAATTTATGCAGCTCTTAAAGAACTAATTATTTTGGAAGAATTTAAAGATTCAATTCCTTTGGTAGTGCGAACCCATGTGGAAGAACAGAGGATTAAAACAGCAAGGCAAGCAGCAGAGATAGCTGATGATTATGAGCTAGTTCATAGATCAAAACCTTTTTTTGTCACCCTTTTAAATCAGAGAAGGATAGAAAGTGGGAAAGTGACAGGAAGGTAGATAGTCAGGGAAGAGAAGGAGCAGTTGGAAATTTTCAGGAAGTTTCTCTTCAGACCAAAAAGGAAGGTGCTAAGGGTAGAAGTGACACTCAAAAACTGAGGTGTTTTCATTGTAATAAGATGGGGCACACGAAGCCAAAGTGTTGGAAGTTACAGGGAAAACCCATTGCAATAATTGGAACACAGAAAAGGTCTGGAAATAAGAGTACTGTGGGTTCTAAGATCCAGGCACAGGAAAAGCCAGTGGTTTGTGTACAAGTGAAGCAGGAAGAATCAGTGGTAGGTAAAGAAGTGGGAATGTGTTCACAATACCCAAGAGAGTACTGAAGGGCAGGTTATAGAAATGTTTAAAGATTTTGTATGTGAAGGGAAAGTGTTTCCATGTGTACAGGGTGGAGCAGGCAAGGATATTAAATTTTTAAGAGACATAGGGGCTAGTCAGTCCTCAATGTTGTGGGATAGTGATATTTGTTGTTCAGAGGGTGTATTGCAGGAAAAAGTGGTAATAAGTGGGATTCATGGAGGTGCTAAACCTATTCCATTGTGGAAGGCAAATTTAAAAAGTAAGTTGTAAACAGGTGAGGTGATTGTTGGAGTACTGGAAAAATTGCCCATTGTAGGGGTTCAGTTTATTTTAGGTAATGATATAGCTGGGTCACATATGTTGGTGATGCCTACTGTGGCCGAGCAGCCTGAAGGTGCTTTCAACAGAGATGTTGTAGGAAGAACATCCTGGATTGTTTCCAGATTATGTGGTAACAAGATCACAAACTCAAAAGTTGAAACTGGAAGAGGAGGAGTTTAAATGGCAGGGAAAACATGCTGATATTAATTAGCTGGATCTGTTTTTGAAAAGATTGTATAGAAAGAGAAGGTTGAAGAGAATGAAGTGGAAGTGTTTAGTTCAGTTAAATTGGTAGAGTTACAGCAGAAGGATTCACAAATAAAGAAGTTATATTAGACAGCTTATTTGGAAGCAGAGGCAGCGTGTATTCCAGAATGTTATTACCTTAAAGATAATGCGTTAATGAGGAAGTGGGGTCTCATGTTTCAGTAGATGAGAAATGGAAGGTAGTGCATCAAATTGTTATACCATCTGGCTAGAGAAATGAGATATTGAGAGTAGCTCATGAAATTCCAATAGGGGGACATTTAGGAATTAGAAAAGTGCAGGCAAGGATACAAAAAAATTCTATTGGCCTGGACTGCATAAAGATATAGTCAAATTCTGTAGAACTTGTCACACATGTCAGGTGACAGGAAAACCTCAAGTAGTAATTAAACCGGCAGCTTTAATTCCGATTCAAGCATTTGAAGAATCTTTTACCAGGGTCCTGATTGATTGTGTAAGACTAAAAGTGGAAGTCAGAACTTGCTGACAATTATGGATGTGTTTACAAGGTTTCTGGTAGTGATACCTTTATGAAATATTAGAGCAAAGAGAATTGTGGAAGAGTTGACTAAATCATTTACAAAAAAGAAATACAGTCGGATCAGGGTTCAAATTTCATGTCACAGCTGTTTAAGGAAGTAATGAGCAGCCCGGGGATAAAGCAATTTAAGCTGTCAGCTTATCATTCTGAATCACAAGGTGCTTTAGAGAGATGGCATCAAACTTTGAAAACTGTGATGAGGGTTTATAGTCGAGATATCTGCAGGATCGGGATCGGGGAATTCCATTAGGGATGCTCCTAACGAATCCACAGGATTTAGTCCTTTTGAATTAGCCTATGGTCATGAGGTAATGGGGACCACTTAAGTTGATTCAGGAGAATTTAATGGATCAGAATTCGGAAACTACTTTCCTGGATTATGTGACAAACTTCAGGGAAGGATTGAACAGAGGTTGTGAGTTAGCTAAGGAACGTTTAAAGATATCACAGCAGGTGATGAAGGCAAAGGCAGATAAGAGGGCCACAGCTCATAATTTTGTTGCTGGGGGAAAATTGTTTGTTTTATTACCAGTATTGTGTGAACCATTAAAGGCCAAGTTTAATGGGCCATACAGGATTGAGAAGAAACCAAGTGAAGTAAATTATTTAATAAATACTCCAGATAGAAGAAAGAAGCAAAGGGTGTGTCATGTAAATGTGCTTAAAAGGTATTTTGACAGGGAAGATAACCAAAAGGAGGCATTAGTGGTGGTAGATTAAGAGAAAGAAGGAGAAATTAAATATTCTGAAATTAATTTTTCTCTAATCAAATTAAACAATGAGGGGGTACTTACAAATGTAGATGTGGTACTGAGTTACCTTCCAGACGAGTGCCAGAGCGATTTGAAGAAGCTATTGCAGTCGCACAAAGCTATTTGTGGGAATAAGCTGGGGAGGACAAATTTAGCTACACATGATGTAGGTGGGTGATTCAGCCTCAATAAGGCAACATCCTTATAGATTGAATCCAGTAAAATTATTGCAAGTACAGAAAGAAATTGGATTCATGCTTCACAATGATATCATTGAGTCTAGTTGCAGTAACTGGAGTTCCCCTATGGTGATGGTGCCGAAACTGGATGGAACACACGGGCTGTGTGTGGATTATCAAAAAGTAAACACAGTGACAAAAGCCAATTCATATCCTATTCCACAGTTGGAAGATTGCTTTGGGAAAGTGGGATAATCACAGTTTATCACGAAGATTGATTTGCTGAGAGGATATTGGCAAGTACCGTTATCAGAGAGAGGAAAAGGCTTCTGTGACGCCAAATAGGCTAAGTTTAAAGTTCAGCCGTTTGGGATGAAAAATGCACTAGCAAACTTTCAAAGACTGACAAACAAAGTAATTGCAGGACTGAGTAATTGTGCTGTTTATATTGATGGCTTGATAGTTTTCAGTCAAACGTGGTAGGAGCATTTACAACATCTGAAAAAACTGTTTGATCGACTTCAAGAAGCTAATTTGGTGGTGAGCCTGGCTAAGAGCGAATTTGCAAAAGTGCAAGTCACATATCTAGGCCATACCATTGGACATTGTAATCTCCGAGAGATGTGAAAATAAAAGCCATCATGAATTTCCCAGTGCCTACAACAAAACGAGAAGTTTTGAGATTCCTCGCATGTTATAACTGATGCAGTTGGTAAAGCGGAGTTATTTAAAAATCCCAGAGGGAAACCTTAAACAACTGTCATAACCTATAATTTTAAGTGTTATGTTTGAGATGCGACTCTAAATTCAGGAATCAGACCACTAGTTCTCGAGGCTTTACATTAAACTAATTGAAACATTTTATTAAATTACACAGGTTAAAAATATATATATACATGGCTACAAATTACTACTATCATAACTTTTAACACATTCCCAAACTAATCTCCATTAAGGCAAGAGCAACCCATAGACTTAACCAAACACCAGGCAAAGCATTTTCACCTTACGAATTCAAATGAGGTTCTTTTCACTGTGGAGCCAGTTGGAGGCTTGCAGTTGCCTTTTGATCTTCCATTGCCTCTGCCTGCACACCCGAAAACTACTGAAGTTATATCTACCAGACCCATTGAATGTTAAGATAAAGGCAAAATACTGCGTATGCTGGAAATCTGAAACAAAATCAAAAAATGTTGGAAAAACTCAGCAGGTCTGACAGCATCTGTGGAGAGAAAGACAGACTTAACGTTCTGAGTCCATATGACTCTTCTTCAAGGCTAAAAGGAAATAGAAATGCGGTGAAATATATACTGTTTAAGGGGGGTGGGACAGGTGAAGCTGGACAGAAGGCCAGTGGAAGCAAAGGAGAGATTGCGAAAGATGTCATAAACAAAAGGTCAAAGCGTTGTTAATAGTGGTGGTTCTGGCTAATGGTAACATTAAGAGTGGAAAGCGGAGTGTGATAATGGCAGGACCAGGGTAAACTCTCTGGAAAGTGACAGATAGCCCTAGTGGGGATGGGGTGGGGGGAGGGGACAATGGTGGGAAAAAAAGATCGAAAAGGCCAAAAGCTGGGGATAAAACAATGAATAAAAATGGAAATAAATTTTTAAAATAATAATAATGAAAATAAGTGGGAAAAATAAATAAATAAAAATTAAAAACTAAAAATGAATAAGAAAAAAAGGGGGGGGGAATCAAAAAGGGATGGGATGGAGGAGAGAGTTCATAGTCTGAAGTTGTTGAACTCAATATTCAGTCCGGAAGGCTGTAAAGTGCCTAGTCGGAAGATGAGGTGCTGTTCCTCCAGTTTGCGTTGAGCTTCACTGGAACATTGCAGCCGGCCAAGGACGGACATGTGGGCATGAGAGCAGGGTGGTGTGTTGAAATCTCAAGCAACAGGAAGGTCTGGGTCATGCTTGTGGACAGACCGAAGGTGTTCCACAAAGCGGTCACCCAGTCTGCATTTGATCTCTCCAATGTAGAGGAGACCGCATTGGGAGCAGCGAATGCAGTAGACCAAATTAAAGGAAGTGCAAGTGAAATGCTGCTTCACCTGAAAGGAGTGTTTGGGCCCTTGGACGGTGAGGAGGGTGTAAGTAAAGGGGCAGGTGTTGCACCTTCTGTGAGTGAATGGGAAGGTGCTGAGGGAGGGGGTTGAGGCATTGGGGTTGATGGAGGAGTGGACCATCCGAAGGGAACAGTCCCTACGGAATGCCAGCAGGAGGGGTTGAGGGGAAGATATGTTTGGTGGTGGCATCATTCTGGAGTTGGTGGAAATGGTAGAATGTTGAATGTTAATTCTCATTGTATCAACAACCTCTTTGAACTTCACCTTTTAACAATGAAACCCCTTTCATAATACCAATTTTATTAGTAATATAAACACATTGCTTGGTAGCTGCTAGAAAGGCATCGAGTTTTCACCCTACTCCTTGAATGCTCTATTCAAAAATTGCAAATGCACACTATCTCTCTTACATATCAAAACTAGTATATATTAAAGCACCCAGACTAGCTGGCTTTAATTCAGTTAAGACATGCCTGCAGACTAAACCTCTATTTTAAAAGAAAAATATTTTCCAACATATTATTTACATTAATAGCTTCATGACAGGGCATGAGTGGATTTTACCAGAAAATTGTACCAAATTTTAGCCAAGTGGTTTCTCCACTGACTGAACTATTAAAAAAGAACAAGAAGTTTCAATGGACACTGGAGGGTCAGAAGGCACTTGACAGTTTAAAAACTGTATTGACTATGACACTAGTTTTGGCAGTACCCAATTATGCCAAGCAATTTAATTTGGCCGTTGACACAAGTGATGCAGGTATTGGTGCTGTGTTATTACATGAAGATGAAACTGGGATTGAGATGTTTTCATGGAAGCTGAATGTACATCAGAGAAGATATTCAACCATTGAAAAGGCGACTCTAGTTCTGGTGTTATCGTTGCAGCATTTCAAGGTTTATGCTGCAAGCAATTAATCCGAAACAACCATTTATATAGACCGCAATCCTTTAAAATTTCTGGACAAATTTCGAGACTGAAGTGCAAGACTGTTCAGATGGAATTTATTACTGCAACTGTTTCATTTACAGGTTACACATGTGGCTGGATGAGAAAATCTAATTGCAGGTCCATTGTCGAGGGTTCAAAGCTGAAAGGAAATTGTACATTTAAACCTGGACACTAGACTGAAATGACCTCTGTTGATACAAAGGATTTGGATATATTGTTATGTTAATGCATGCACCTGGTAATGTAATAGTTTGTGTATATAGTTAAGTATAGCAAGTAATGTAAGATGTGTTGAGAAAATGAAGCCCATCTTTTAAAATTATGACAGTTCATTTTTCCATATGGATGGAGATGGTATGAAACTATCATATTTTTCCTAATAATATTGTGGGATAATGTAAGGTAGGTTTATGGTTATGAGTGTGGGTGGTTCTATCTACGTGAATGATTTAATTGAATTAGAGTCAGATAGACTCCAAGCTTCAAATTATCACAAGAGTCAGGTGTAAAAAGGGTATTTGAAATTCTAATGAGTGAGCTAGAGTCTAAGAGTCAGTAGATAAGGTGTGAATGAAATTTGCATTTTAAGATAAGCGGGGAACTATTTGATTTCAAAGGGATGGTAGGATGTTTACAACTAACAAGGTAAATGGGGCAAGGTTATTATGTTTATTTTTCCCAAAAGGAAAAAGAGCCATATTGACAACATGAAAGTTTTTTATATTATGGGAAAAGTAAATTTCCAAAGACATGTAGAACAATGAGATTTTACAGTTTGAATTATTTTCTTTTGTTAATAAATGTATTAGTTTAATTTTTAAAAACACTAAAGGTGTTAGTGGACTCACTACTTCTAAATTCAGTGCACAAATCTTCTCGTAATAAGTAGAAATTGCAAAACCATTGCGATAGTGTGGCCAAGTTTCCCTTATGGATTTGGTCCACCTGGCACACATCACCTGCCACATCATAACAAGTGATCATACTACCGTAAGGTTTATATTAATTACGGTGTCACACCAGAAGTAATCTAGAATAATATTTAACTGAAAAAGGGCTTATTTCGGTGAATTGAGGAATCTGGCATAGATTAATTTAAGTCAAAGACTGACAGGAGAAATGTAATGGCGCAGTGGAAAGTCTTTAAGAACAAGCTGGGTTGAGCACAGTCAGATTATGTTTCCACAAAGGGGAAAGGGAGAGAAACTAAAGTCAGAGCTTCCCAGGTAACAAAGGAGTTGGAGAGTAGGTGAAGTAGCAAAAGGAGTATGACACATATCGGCTTGACAATACAAAGGTGAATCAAAAGTACAAGAGGTGAGCTGAAAAATATAATAAGAGGGGCAAATAGACAGCACAAGAATAGATTAGTGGACAATGGAGGGAATCCAACAGTCCTGTATTGACCTATTAACGGTAAAAGGTTTGTCAGAGGAGGAGTGGGGCTAATTAGAGACATAAGTGGAGATCTTTGGTGGAGGCAGAAAACATGGCTGAGATAGTCAATGAGTGCTTTGCATCATTGTTTACCAAGAAAGGGGATTTTGCTAAAGCTATGATAAATTTGGACAAGATTAAAAACAGAGGAGAAACTAGGAAGGTTGGCAGTACTTACAGTTGAGAAGTCACCCAGGTTGGATGGAATGCATCATAGGTTTGCAGATGGAAGTCAAGGGTAGAAATTGCGATGGTGCTGGTTCTAATCTCCTGACCCTCCTTAGAAACGGGCTGCTGTTAGAGGACTGGAGAATTGTAAATGCTGCACCCTTGTTCAAAAAAAGGGGAGAAGAATAGACTTGACAGTCAGAACATTAGTAGTGGGGGAAGCTTTTCAAAAAATAATCCTGGAGGTAGTTAGCTGCTGGTGCTGCTCTTGGTGCTGGATGAGGAGTAGGAGCTGATCTACCCAAACCCTGATCTGCACGGCCACTTCCTGCACTTTATCCAAGAGGCTACTTGGATAAGTGTAGATTAATACCAGCGAGGCTGCATTTGTTGAAGGGAAAATCATGTTTTGTAGAACCAAAGATGCTTGGAGCAGAGAATTCAGCTCCATGTGCTTGTGCGGGCTCTTAGAGCAGTCATGCTTAGTCTCACTTTTTCTCTGTAACCCTGTAAATTCCTTATCCTCGAGTAGCTGATGGAATCAGCTTCCACCACATTTTCAGGTAGTGGGCAGAACCTTCCGGTCCCACCGGCAGCGGGAAGCGTGGCGGGCAGGGGAACTTAATTTGGTGTGAGGCCAAAAATCAGTTTCCCGACATTGGGATGCTGGAATTCTGTTCTCAGGACTTTAAAGGCGAGTTAAAGGTGAGTCAAGCTTCCTGACAAACCCTTTTGCATGCATCAGCATCAGCATGTCTTGCATGCTCATTAAAAGGCCATCTCGCTGGAATTAAGTTCTCCACCGGTGGTAAATTAGAACTTTCAGTTTTATGACTGTATATAAATGGCTTGCACCTGGCGAGCTTCACTTCTTCCATGACTTTGAGGTCAGTAGAGGCTGCTTTTGCCTTATTGGGGACCACTCATAACTGTACTCATATAGACTCTGGAATAAGTATTACAGATTGGAAGGTGGCAAATGTAACCCCAATATTTAAGAAAGGAGGGAGAGAGAAAACAGGGAACTTACAGACCTGTTAGCCTGACACCAGTTGTAGAGAAAATGCTAGAATCTATAATAAAAGATGTGATAACAGGACAGAAAATAATGGCAGTATTGGGCAGATTCCTATATTCCTAGTGCAGGAAAATGGTGTTGAAGTAGAGGATCAGCCATGGATGGTGGTGAGGACTTGAAGGGCTGAATGGCCTACTGCTCCTGGTTCATATGTTCTTTTTCTGTTTTATTTTAACTTTTCATTCCTTTTATCATCCAGGACACAATTGCTTTTCCTTTTAAAGGAATATGTCTAGCTTTTATCTGAACTATCTCTTCCCTCAGTGTCCTCCATTGGTCCATGATCTGCTTTACCCGATGGTTGCCTTTTCCAATCAATTTATGTTAGGTCCCTTTTTAAATCGTTGTTTGGCAAACATGATTGAGGCTTCCGATGAGCTGGTCTTCCTGTCATTTCACCACACCTTCCCTCGCCACTGTTGTGTGGTTCTGGCTCGCCAGTCGAAGACCTTCAGATTTTCAGGACTGCATGGCTCCAGTAGCAGATGGCAATCTAGAAGATGTTTCATCTTTTGAGATGCCTCTCCGCAATCTCAGATTCGTTCTTCGCTCTGCAGTGCTAGATTGAGAAAACTGGATGGCAGAAATTTAGGTGCAGCGTTGCAGAAGGATTCACAGGCTAAACAAAGGCTGACAGGGACTGTGACATGAATGCTCCTTCTGCGACCCCCATCTGATGAACTAACAGACAGAGGGCCGATGAGGGCAGTGCATTTGATACTTGGTACATGGACTTTCAAAAGGCGTTTGATAAAATGCTGCATATTTGGGTTATCAAAATCAAAGCCCATTGGTTGAAAAGGGCAGTAGCAGCATGGATACAAGATTGGTTAAAGATAAAGAACCCTGGTGAATGGCTGCCTTTCAAACCAGAAATGGGTTTACGGTGAAATTCATCAGGGTTCAGTACTAGGTAGGGCTGCCAACCCTCCAGGACTGACCTGGAGTCTCCAAGACTCCAAGATCAATCTCCAGGACACTGCTGTGTGTAACCCTGGAGAAAAATCATCGGGACATTAAAAAAGGTTTTTTTTTTGTCATTTTCTTTGAACATTTTTCGTTACCAGATATAAAAATATTGAAAGCGGGGGAAAAAGGCTGTTTGCCTGACAGTCAAGCATCATCCAATTGGTTAATGAGTCTTTTTACTTTCCAGTTGGCATAGGAAGGCAGTGCATCACAAGGATGGATGTGTTGGCTGATTAATAGTTGGAGCATGGTGGAAAGCCTTGTGATGAAACCTCCAGGAATACATTTAATCATAGTTGGCAACCCTCCTGCAATGCCCATAGTTGGCAACCCTCCTGCAATGCCCAATTTCTATTCCCCCTCCCACCCCACCCCACCTCCAATTTTTGGACAAACATACAAATAGGTTGTACAGTGCCAGACATGTGTGAGCATCTTTTACCTAGGGTTTACTGTAGATACTGTAGATAGAGGTGAGTTTATCCGACATGGATACAAATCGTCGAGCAAATTGCTCCCCATTGTACCAGTGGCAGATGCCTCCCCACTGCTGCTGGCTTCTGATGTTGCCGTGATGTGACAGGGCTCCTCTGTTGCCAGTGCAGCTTTGGAAACACATTGCCTGGTGTACACTGTATGCTGCCTGTTATCAGTAACTGAATGCTTCACTTAAACTGACTTAACAATGTCTAATCTATTGAATGATAACAGTATTGTGACTCAAAGTTTATCCTGAACAGAACCTGACCACATTCTCATGCACTAGTTATGTTATGCTTACAGTTTGATTAGTTTTAATGGAAATTTTTAAAAATTCTTTCACGGGATGTGGGCTTCGCTGGCTGGGCCAGCATTTATTGCCCATCTCTAGTTGCCCTTGAGAAGGTGGTGGTGAGCTGCCTTCTTGAACCCCTGCAGTCCATGTGGTGTAGGTACACCCACAGTGCTGTTAGGAAGCTAGTTCCAGGATTTTGATCCAGTGACAGTGAAGGAACGGCGATATATTTCCAAGCCAGGATGGTGAGTGACTTGGAGGGGAACTTCCAGGTGGTGGTGTTCCATCTATCTGCCTCACTTGTCCTTCTAGTTGGCAGTGGTTGTGGGTTTGGAAGGTGCTGTCTAAGGAGCCTTGGTGAATTCCTGCAGTGCATCTTGTAGATGGTACACACTGCTGCTACTGTGCGTCGGTGGTGGAGGGAGTGAATGTTTGTGGATGTGGTGACGATCAAGCGGGGCTGCTTTGTCCCGGACGGTGTCCAGCTTCTTGAGTGTTGTTGGAGCTGCGCTCATCCAGGCAAGTGGGGACTGAATAGGCTGGCATTTTATTACTCTGGGAAATAGAAGGCTGAAGGGTGATCCGATAGTGGCCTTTAAAATTATGAAGGGGCTTATGGGGTAGACGTGCAAAATGGGCTCACTTACCAGGAAAAGTGTTAATGGATTAATTTGCTTATTGGAATAATGCCATAAGTCAGCCAGGATAACAATGAGACTTTATTCTTCAAACAAATGAAATCAGATATTTCCTCAGTCAGGTAATCGCTCATGGCAGATTAGGCAGATATGTGGGTCTTAGTGTGTGTGCAAGCGTGTGTGTGTGAACAATTGTTAATGTTTAATTGTTTTAAAGTGTGTGTGAATATATTGCAAGTGTTTGCATGTGTAAATCATTTTATATTCTTTCATGGGATGTGGGCGATGTTGGCAAGGCCAACATTTGTTCTCATCCCTAATTGCCCTTGAGAAGATGTTGGTGAGTTGCCTTCTTGAACCGCTGCAGACCCTGAGATGTAGGTACACCCCCAGTGCTGTTAGCGAGGGAGTTCCAGTAATCTGCTAACACAAGTGTGTGTAAATATGTTAATGCATATGTCAGTAATATTTTTAATAGGTTGTGTCAGTGACTGTGTTGTGCAACGTGTGCATGTAAATATGTTCTGTGTCGTAAAAATTATCGAC
This sequence comes from Cetorhinus maximus, assembly GCF_964194155.1. Taxonomy (NCBI): domain Eukaryota; kingdom Metazoa; phylum Chordata; class Chondrichthyes; order Lamniformes; family Cetorhinidae; genus Cetorhinus; species Cetorhinus maximus. The sequence continues at coordinate 11,517,315 of NC_135897.1, forward strand.
AAGCTGCAAGGTTTAATGGAGGGGGCTTTGCTCAGCGCTCTGTGCTCTCTCTGTGCTCTCAGCACTCCCTCTCAGCCTGCACTGTTACACTGTCAGCTTTCCCTCTCCCCCTCTTCCAGCTTTTGCTAGCAGTGCACAAGAAATTCCAGGTTTTCCTGTTTACCAAAAGTAGATTCAGCTTTCATATTCAGGCTAAAATAACAAAACACCCTCCAAGTTGCACCAAGGACAACTTCCTGATTATTGTCAGGAAATAACTGCGGATTTTCTCCCCTCCACCCCAAGATGGTTATACAGGAAATCCCACCCCTCCCAATCTGAGCACATTCCCAGCACATCATGAGCTACACGCAGCCTGGTGCCCCTCGCATATTGATCCTGGATTGCTGAGGTGCCCATACACCCAGATATTCGACTCTCCCACACCATTAAAATATAATTTTAATTAGGCTTCCAAGAACCCAAACAATTAGTGAGAAACATACTGTCCTAATAACTGTCAGGGAAGACTGAATAGGCTGGGACTTTATTACTCTGGAAAATAGAAGGCTAAAGGGTGACCCAATAGCGGCTTTAAAAATTATGAAGGGGCTTATAGGGTAGACATGTGCAAAATGGGGTTCACTTACCAGGAGAGGCATGGCAAATATGGGTGCAGCTGGGGGCGGGGGTGGGGGCTGATGTTAAAATCTGGAAGAAATGTCAGCACGTTGATAAGCCAGCTCTAACCTCCCAACTTCATGTTAGGCTGCATGTGTGCAACCCCCTTGTGAGAGGCAGGTTGTCAATTACCAACTGTCAATTGCTCAATTAAAACGATGTTGATACACGCTTTCGAGTTTAATGTAAGGTTCACGGGTTTCCCAGGCTTCCTGAAATGTACCGGTGAAAGCCAGGTGAGTACACAAGGGGAGATGGTGCCCTAGTGGTACTGGACTAGTCATGCTCTGGTGACATGGGTTCAAATCCCACCGTGGCAGCTGGTGGAATTTAAATTCAATTAATAAATCTGGAATATAAAGTGAATCTCAGTAATATTGACCATGAAAATTATCATCGATTGCTGTAAAAGCCCACTGGGATCACTAATGGCCTTTAGGGAAGGAAACCTGCTGTCCTTACCTGGTCTGGCCTACATGTGACTCACGGACCCACGGCCAAATGGTTGACTCTTAACTGCCCCCTGAAATGGCCTAGCAAGCCCCTCAGTTCAAGGGCAGTTAGGGATGGGCAATGAATGTTGGCCTTGTCAGTGATGCCCACATCCCATGAAAGAATAACGTAAAGAACACACGGCAACTGAGGGGCTGAATCAATCTCAGGGCAGTAAGCCAATAAATGCTCACAGCAACGTGCTCACCTGCTTGTGGGAAAGGGCTTGTTCACAGTTTTTTCATTGAGAGGTTACTTTTTGTACTTTTGATGTTTGCTTTGTCACATCAGGGTGGGAGCCTCTTTTGCTGCTTTATATTGGATCCTCAGCTGAAGGTCAAGGTGACCGGCAACATCACCCACACAAGCCTGCTGCTCGGAGACGTGGACCTCCGGAGGAGTGAGGGCAGCAGCAGAAGTGGAGCTTACAGGAGACACCACCCACAACACAGGGGGTGTAGACAGAGGCTCAGTTTCCTTGACATACCTGAACACTGGTTCCTTAGGTAGTGACAGGCATCTCAGCTTCTGAGAGGACCTGCTGTCTGCTGGACCTGATGACCACATGCTACCAAGTGTCTGACAAATTCACCACCACTTTCATCATTTTTGCCTCCGGGTCCTTCCGGGCTCTGCCCACGTACATTTCCAGAATCTTCCAGTTAGCCAACCACAAATGCATAAGATGGCTCCTTGATGGGTCGTTTACCAAGTACATCAACTTTGGCAGTGAAGACAGATAAAACCTGTTTTGCATCCCTGGCTGGTTTCAGCAAGGTTCTACTGCACACACATGGCAATCCAGGCACTCCAAGTAACCAGGAACATTCATTACCCACTACACTTCCACTCCATCATGTGCAGCTGGTGTGCAACCACAAGGATAGTGTATATAGGAGTGCATAAAATTCTGGACAATTGCCAAGATCCGTTCATTCTGTGGCATGCCAAGCTCCCTGACCTCTCTGAACCTAGAAGCAGACTTGAAGCTGCTTGGTGACAAACTGCCCCCCACCACCTGACTACCCCTACTCCCACTCGACTCCCTCACCAACCCTACCACTTACCCACCTATCCCCTTACCCACTTATCTTACCCACCCTACCCATTCACTCACCCTCCCCGATACCTGCTTACCTTACCCACCCTACCCCCCTCACTCACCCTACCCTCCTCACTCACCCTAACCCCCTCACTCACCCTACCCTCCCTTACACACTTGCCTTCTCCCTGTATTTTCAAAAAGGTTTTGGGACATTTAAACTTCACTTGCCAGCATAGAGCAGCTTGTGCTGTAAAAAGGGGCATGGTTTCTGTGTGGAATCTCTGTGCTGCTCCCTCTGAGGTTACCTACACTGAATGAGTTCTGCAGGATCCGACTTAGAAGACTGCCCTGAAATATTAGAGGAAGGTAAGTGGGTATTTTTTTTGTCTGTTCGGGATTGGAAATAGGGGTTCCGACCCTGAACGGAAGATCCGGGACATTATCTCAATGACCTGCAACATCAAACCCCAGTATGTTGGAGGCGGACCCCTCCAATGCCTCTGCAGTTATGGCGACTATGAGGAAGAGGCATAACATGACATACGGATGAGGGTGAGTGGGCATGGTGGCTGGATAGATGGGGATGTGAGGAAGTGGAAACAAAAATAAGGATGGATCCACCTGCAAGATAAGTAGGTATCAGGAGTGATGTGACACAGTAGGCTTGAGAAGGCAAAGTGAGGGACTGGGGTGATGCACACAGCAGGATATAAGTGAATGTCCTCGCCTTTCCTACCTTGTCTAGGTCATTAAACTTATTTCTACATTGAGTCCAGGACCATGGCACCACAATGCTACTGCTGACACCCTCCCCGCAAACTCTAAACAAACCTTCTTCGTCTTAGCAACAGGCTTCTCCCTCCTGTTGCTAGGGAATGGTATCAAAGTTGAGTCCCCACATCTAGGGAGGCTTCTGTGAAGCAAGGTACAGACTTTGAGCATCTTGGTTCGATTGCAAAACTTCCAGTTCTTTGACAGCCAACTCCAACGTCTTCAACATGCATGTTTGGTGTGTCCCTTTAAATATTGGAGTTGAGATTGTGTCAAGTTGGTCTACATCACATCCTGCTGTCGCTGACTAGACAGGAAGCCCAAAAGGAAAATGATAATGAGGTGGCTGAGATTGAAAAGCTACTGACAGACACACTTCACATATTTCCAGATTTCCCACCCAGTTCTTAATTATCATTTTCTTTCTGGGTTTCTGGTCCTAGTGCCTCTGCACATTAAAATCCAGCACAATATTTCTTCTTATGCATCAGTGGCCTCAAATATAAGCCCCTCAATAATAGGTCCAGCTAGGAACTCAGGGAAACTTTACTCAGAATGGTGAGAATGTGGAACTTGCTACCACATGGGGTTGTAGTTGATAATTCAGATGAACTTAAGGAGGACATAAGGAAGTGAGTGTTGGACGATCAGTGAAGCAATGTAGAGAAGAATTGATGCGGCAGAGTTGTGGTTTTTGAGGTGAATACTGAAGATATCTTGGACAAGTTACACTACCAATGAAAAGGTGCGAGTAAAATCTTAGGCCAAAAGAACCTCTGCTGACCAAGGTCAGGAAGAGACAGTTGAAATTTCTTGGGCACAAAATCATGATTTAGTAAGTCTGATGCTGATGGGAGAGGTTGATAGTAAAAGAGATTGAGGTAGACAAGAAAATGATCTTTCTGAAGACCCTCGCAATCTGAATGAATGTACCACCAACAAAGATGGTCTTTGCCTCCAGAGCAAGATTAACATGGAGGTCCATGGTTGCCAACGGCCTCTTAGGGCATGGTGCCTGAATACAGAGAGAATTCTAGATAAATATAAGACAGAAAGGAATAGAGGGATATGTTGATAGGGGCTGATGAATTGGGATGGGAAGAGGCTTGTGTGGACCAAAAATAGCTGTGGGCCCAGTGGCCTGTTTCTCTGTTCTGAAATTCTATGGCGACTCCTGAGAAAGACAAAGACACTGCCATGGGCTTAAACATGCAGAGAAAAAATACTTTGTAGAGATAAAGTCCTTCTCTTTGGAACTATGGAATTATACATAAGTACACAGGAATTGCTAGGTGTAAAAATACCAGGATTCATCTAGTTCGCCTTCTGCCATTCTGATAGTCACATGATACAATGATAATGATTGTTGATGAGTAATAGCAATCAATCTCTATCAATTCATTGACAACCAACCCAGACAGGACACAAGGAGAATCCCCCAGTGGTGGACAGCTTTGGGAAGAACAAGTCCAAAATCACCTTTTCCTCCTGAACATGCTACAGTACCCACCAAATCTCATGTCTCACATTACTCATGTACTGGATCCCAACATGTTATTTTCTGAAGGAAATCGATTTAAATGAATCAATGCTAACTGCTCCCAAAGGATCTGTTCCATAGATCGACGATTCACCCACTGAGGTATCATTTCCACAGATTCATTCTGATTTTACATCTGTTCGAGTCCAGGCTGTGTCCTCTGGTTCCACTGTTTTGGAAAAGCTGAAACATCTCATCATGGTCTATTATCCCTTCCCTGTAGAGTCCAGAAAACAGCAATCATATCACCTCTCAACTTTCTCTTTCTCAGTTAGAACTTGACGAATTTACATCTCACTCCTCATAATCCAATCCTTCCATCCCCTCAACCATTCTAGTTTCTCTCTTCTACATCCTTTCATCAGCTTCTTTACAACACACAATGAGGCCATTCAGCCCATCCCCAGATGGGTGAGCTCTCGGAAAGAGCTGGCCAATTAGTTCCATTTGCTCTTTCCCTGTGTCCTTTATTTGTTTTCTTTTCAAAGTATTTACCCCCTTCCCTTTCAAAAACGATTAAAAAGGAGGAAGACTTGCACTTATATAGAACCTTTCATGATCATTGGATGTCCCAAAATGATTTACAGCCAATGAAGTACTCTTGAAGCCTAGTCACTGTTGTAATGGAGGAGACACAGCAGCCAATTTGTGCACAGCAAACTCCCACAACCAAAAATGTGATGAAGATCAAATAATCTGTTTTTCTGATATTGATTAAGGGATAAATATTGGCCAGGGATTACTTTCCCTCTCTTCCATGAGAATAGTGGCATGGGATGTATTATATCCATCTGAAAGGACATAGGGAACATTGGTTTAATATCTCTTCTGAAGGATGGTACCTCTGAAAGTGCAGCATTACCACAGTAGTGCACTGGTGTGTCAGCCTGGATCGTTATGCTCAAGCCCTGTAGTGGGAATTGAACCCACAACCTACTGACTCGAGATGAGAGTGATACTGACTGAGCCACCAGGATTTTGCTGCCCTTACCCTTTGTGGTGTGATACTCTATGTTCTACCAACTCTTTCTATTTTAAAATAAACTAGTTAATAGCATGTAAATTATGATGTTAAGATACGCAGGTGTTATGACTGATGCAGTTGGTAAAGCTGAGTTCTTTAAAAATCCCAGAGCGAAACTTTAAACAACTGTCATAACCTATAATTTTAAATGTTATGTGAGATGCGACTCTAAATTCAGGAATCAGACCACCAGTTCTAAAGGTTTTATATTAAACTAGATGAAACATTTGATTAAGTTACAACACATTAAACACAGATACATGGCTACAAATTACTACTATCGTAACTTTTAACAAATTCCCAAACTAATCTCCATTAAGGCAACAGCAACCCATAGACTGAACCAGACACCAGGCAAATCATTTTCACCTTATGAATTCAAAATGAGTTTCTTTTCACTTTGGTTCATGTGGAGGCTTACAGCTGCTTTTGATCTCACATTGCCTCTGCTCTATATACACAAACTGCCACCTAGCACTGCTCATTGATTGTAAATTCTCATTGTACCACCAGCCTCTTCTAACAATAAAACCCCTTTCATAGTACCAATTCTATTAGCAATATAAACACATTGCATGATCTCTGCTCGCTAGGTGCCAGAATTCGCCCCACTTCTTGAATGCTCTATTGAAAAAAATACAGATGCAAGCTATCTCTTTTATATATCAAAACTAGTACACATCAAAGCACCCAGACTAGCTGGCTTTAATTCAATTAAGACACACACAGACTAAATCTCTACTTTAAAAGAAAAATATTTTCCAATAATATTATATATATTAATAGCTTCATGACAGCAGGTAAAGGGCATTGTTTAATTAAGTATTTTGAGCACATATAAATAGGGGAACCACCATTTTAATTTGATTTTGTAAGTTTTCTTTGATGTTTTGTTTTAGTTACAGTGCCCCATCAGGGCTTCAAACCCTTTAATTATTTTATTTATTTGTGGTTTATTAAAAGAGAATATAAATAGGGGATAGCTGGGACACTGGGGGTGCGAGACGAGAGCTATGAGACTGAACGAAAGTAAGTAAACTCTCTCAGTAAAGAAAAGCTCTATGTCTTAGTTTTGCCTTCACCAACCAGCTTGGATTCTATTAACAGTGGTGGTAGAGAATGGTTGGAAACTAAGACTTATTTTCAGACCAAAGGTTGTAATTGGAGTTTCTTTGGAGCAGAATGGCTGAAACCAAGTGTAAAGTATCAGGGTATGATTTTACACCATTGTTCTGTGAGGCTGAACCTTATGACCAATGGAAGAATGAAGTGCATATGTGGACACGGGTTATGTCCTTAGCAAAAAAAAGAGCAAGGTACGGACTTGGCACTTTCACTTTCCACCAGAAAAGTATTTTTGCAACTAGAGGCTCATCAATTGGACACTGAGGAAGGTTTGGATAAACTCTTAAAATTTATGAGCAAAATTAAATGTTAAATGCATAGGAGGCATGGTCAGAATTTGATAAATTTAGAAGGATGAACGGTTATTCCAATGAATAAATTATCATGGAATTTAACAGGTTATATAACAGATTGCAGGAATTACACTTAAAGATCCCTAATTCAGTGCTTTCCTGATTGTGTTAAAGTATCAAACAGGGACAGGCTCCTGGTCTTGACTGGAGTTAGATTCTCAGAAAGAGATAGCCTTTTGGAACAGATTTGAAGCTTTAAAAAAATTTCTAGGGAAACACTGGAAAAAGCTTTTTCCCCATTGGGGGGATGTGTGGGAGCGGGCATGGGCAGGTGCGCTTCTGATCGGCACCCCCGATTGGGGGTGCGCTGCCATTTTACGTGGGCGGGCCAATTAAGGCCCCCCCCCAACGGGGACGTGACGTCCGTCAGGAAGCGCTATGCGCTCCCTGCGTGGGCAAGGGGGACGGTGGGATTCCCTCAGCTGGGAGTGCACTCTTTGGCGCACGCGCATGAAGGAACGCACAGACCTCCCTGAGGCTAAGTGCTGCCTCAGGGAGATCAGCTCGGAATTAAAAGTTTTAATAGAAATGAAAAAAAAATTCCCTGACATGCTCCCTCATGTGACACTGTCACATGAGCTGGGACACGTCCATAACTTTTATTGAAATATTTGATAAAAAGTTAAATACCCTCAGGAAACATCATCCCACCGATGGATAAGGTTTCATGCTTTTTCTGAAGCCGGGCAGGGCTCCTGGTCTGCTCGCCAACCTTAAGGTTGGACGGGCAGGTCCATTAATGACCTCAATTACTTTTTAAATGGCCTCGATAGGCCGTTGACAGGTTGGTGGGCGCACAGCTGCCCCCCCGCCGACCTGAAAAAGGAGATGACACGGGGTGAAGTCGGGAGTTCCACCCGTCGTCACCCCCACATCATTTTACGCGTTGGCGAGCGGGCCCCGCCCCCACTCGCCGACAGGAAAATCCTGCCCATTAATTTCAACCACTTTTGTGGCAACAATGGGACCTTCGGCAGTAACACAAATGATGGAGGATGCGATGCTGGTGGCATTTTGAAACCGTTTAGATATGGGGCACAAGCATCAATGCAGAAGAAGAACTACAAACAAAAGAAATGAGGATAGAGGCTCTTTTGGTAGTCCTAACAGACGACAGGAATTGGGTAACTATGGCAGGAGGATGAACCTCTGGAGTACCCAAGGAATGGTAAACAGGTGTTTCAGATGTGACTCGAAATATCATTATGCAATGAATTATCCAAAACGGAATAGCAGGGTTTTTGAAACGACACCTGGCAAGGAAAGATTGAAAGGGGAAGATGGCAATACTGAGCAGTCAGAAGGAATTGCACTGGTCACCAGAAGCTTTAGTCCGGTAATGAGTATTCTAGTTGCAGATTCATTCAGTTTTGCTATATTAGACAGTGGGTTTATGTCCACAGTATGTGAAATGGATTGGCTGAAGTGTTCCCTGGATTCTCTAAATGGTAGAGACTGAAGTAAGGTTAAGGAATATGAAAGTTCTACTTCGGGTTTGGAGACGATAACATGTTACAGTCACTAAAAAGAGTGGTAAATAGCTGGGGTAAACCATTTTATCAGCGCAGATGTAGTATCCAGTGAAATACCCTTACTATTGAATAAGCTGCCTATGAAAAAGGCCCAAATGAAATTAGATACGGAACATGATAATGCAATTCTTTTTGGGAAATCTGTAGATTTGCAGTTTACACAATCGGGACATTATTGTATCCCCTTTAACAAGGCCTAACATTTCTAATCACCATGTTAAAGAATTGTTGATGACATCGGGGGTGGGAGTTTAAAGGAAAAAAGGCAAATTGTTTCAAAACTACATCGGCAGTTTGTCCATCCGTCTTCTGATGGTTGGGGGCTACAGTCCCTATCAATTAGTTTATGGGAGAAAACCAAAAATACCTTTGGTGATGTGGGATCATCCTTGGAAGGGACTACAGTTAGTTTAACTTTTTCTGAGCACCTGAATGCCCGGAGTGAAGGGAGAAAGGCATTTATCAAGGCTGAGGTTTCGAAGAAAATTTGGCACTGCATAAGACCATCAGAAATATAGTTTAATCCAGGGAACATAGTATATTACAAAAGAGAAGGACAAAATGAGTGGAAAGGCCAGGGTAGGGTTATAGGCAGTGATGGAAAAACAGTAATTTTACAACACAGCAATCAAACTGTTAGTGTACATTCTTTGAGGCTAATTGGCATTGTTACGGACTGGAGGGGGATTAATTTAAACTGCCCTGAATTCTCCACTCACTACCCACCTTTGATTTCTGATTTCCCCCTTTATAAGTGGTGGTGTATTTTCCCCAACTCTTCAGTTTTGGAGTGATCTAATCCTCTATTAATAACCCCACAGCAAACTCGAGATAGGGCAAAATAAGAGGGGTAGTTTATTTTACATACACACACAAAATGTGGGAAGGGGTTTCGCAACATCTGCCCCTTTTGCATTGGTACTATAAAAGAGGGATAAAGGAAAGAAAAGGGTACAGGGCAAAACCATGATAGTTCAGAATCAATGTCCAAGGTAGACTCTTTCAGGTGGTTTTGTCTGGCAGAATTCCTGGACTTGGTCCTAGGAACTCAGTTGCAGGCTGAGTCTGTTGAAGATACAGCAAAGTATCCTTGTATCGTGGGTATTAGTTCGCTCTGTAGGCGAAATACAGCCCTATTTCTGGAGATCAGACTTGGAGAGAGATGGAGGTCAGAGGCATGCTATTAGCCTGGAGCAGTGCTCCTCTTCTGAGGTCATGGACTTGGGAAAGGGACTCTGATTGTAGGAGGGAGAGATTGTGGTCCAGAAAGAGATAGGAGGGTGAGTAGAGGTCATAGTTTGACAAGAACAAGGACCATGGAACAGACTAGGAATGCAACTTGACTTAGAAGCCCTTATGACCTAGCAGTTTTAGTGGCTACTAACAAGTTGCTAAAGGATGTCAAACAAAAATGTTGGAAAGAATTTGGTGTATACACTGAAATATCCAGAAAGGGAACAACCAGCCTTATCACACAAGTGAATATGCACAGAAAAGGTATTTCCAGATGGCACATATAAGGCTAAAGCTCAGACTTTTGAAGAGAGGCTTGTTAATCAAGATATCAGAGTGGACTCCCCCACTGCAAGAAAAGTGAGCTTGAAGATTTTTTTCCTTAGCTCTTTTAGCAACATATTCCTGGGAATGTAAACCAATGAAGATAAAAGCTGTATTTTTTCAGGGTGAGAAATTTCAAAGGGAAGTGTTTTGAAACCACCTAAAGAAGCTGGTGATATAGAAGGGAAACTGAAAATTGAACAAGTGTGTTTATGGACTAAATGATGCATCAAGGGTATGGTATTTCTCAGTTAGGTCCTTCCTGCTGAAAACGGGTTGTATTCAGCTAAAAAGCAGACCCAGCAATGTTCTATCGGTATCATAAGAAGAAACTAGCAGGCATCTTTATGATGCATATTGATGATTTTCTGTGGGGAGGTTGTGCAGAATTTGAGCAATGGGTGATAGATAAAATAGAGAAGGAATTTAAAGTTTCAAGTTGGGGGCCTATAAATCTACAGGGTTAGGCATTAAACAGCATAACCTTGAATCAACAGTCTTATTTAGAAAATGTCAATCACATCCCAATAAATTGGCCAGGTCCTCACAAAAAGAGTATCCTACATCCAAGGAAGAAATAGAGCAATTTAGAAGTTTGATTGAGCAGTTGAACGGTTGTGCACCCAGACTAGACCTGATGCAATTATGACACATTGGAACTGAGCACTTTGATGAAATATGCTACAGTTGGAGAAGTTTTGAGAGAAAATACAACATTAAAGAAATTAAATTCAGAGAAATGCACACTCAAGTTTCTAGCCTTGAGTGATCCAGAAGATATGAGGTTAGTCATTTTTAGCGATGTTTCACATGCCAATCTTTGGAATGGATATTCTAGTACAGCAGGATTGATAATATTCTTGGTGGGGAAGAATAACAATTATTGTCCATTGGCCTGGGAAGCAAAGAAAATAAAAAGGGTAGTTAAAAGCACCTTAGCTGCAGAAACACTGGCTCTATTAGAAGTGATAGATATAGGATTTTGCTTATCAAACATTTTGAGGGACATCCTATACAAGGGAAATTCTGAGAAAGGTTTGCCCATTGAATGTTATGTCGCTAGCCATTCTCTATTGGATAATGTACATTCAACGAGGAGTGTGATTGAGAAAAGGTTAAGGATTGACCTTGCTAGCATAAAAGAAATATTAGAGAGAAAAGAAATTGTTAGAGCTCCTAGAAGAGGGGCATCTTGTACTATGAGGCGTTATAAGAAATGTGGCAAATCATTTTTTTCTTTGATTTATTTTGAAATTATTTGAGTGTGTTATAAAATTATTGTTTAAAGAAAGAAAAAAATCTGTTAATAGTATGTTAATTATATTGTTAAGATATACAGATGAAGGGCTTTGTTTAATTAGTACTTTGAGCACATATAAATAGGGCACAGCTGGGACATTGTGGGGAAGAGGAGAGCTGTGAGACAGGACAAAGTCAATAAACTCTCTCAGTAAAGATTATTTTTGGCTTTGATTTCACCAACTGGCTTAGATTCTATTAACATCCTTACCTGTTGCAATGATCTCTTAGTGATGATCTTAAATTTGTCCTCACCAGTTACTGCTCATTGAGCAGTAAAAATATATTTCCCTGATGTATCTTATCAAAATCTTTCATTATTTTGGACACCCCCATCACATCTCCTCTTTAACCCTCTTTGATCTTATGAAAATAGTCCAGATTTTCTAGTCAACTTTCTTCCATAGTTCCTCTTCATCTCAACTTCTTAAAACTCAACTTTTCACCCAAGCTTTTTTGGTAGTCTTTCCCAAATTCTCTGCCCCAGCCCAAAGTTCTGATTCTCTGTAAATTGTCCAAAGGTACTATGTGAATGCACAATAGTGCTGTTGTTCACAATGTAAAAAAAAGACCAGAGAGAAGAGAGAAAGGAGCCAATTATGTCTGTGGAGAATTCTCTTCAAAAGCTCAATGGATTTTGTTTTTTTCCAAGCAGGGGCATTACTGGGCATCAGGTTCCAAAAGATAACCCAGTCCTGATACACCATGTTGAAAAAGAAAGGTAACATGGAGAATGATGTCGTTAACCTCATTGTACCCAAAGATTTGAAGAGCGAGTACTATGGCAGTTTGGACAATGAGGAGGACAACCCTGAGGATGGAACCTTCATGGCAATGCAGGAGGTGGATGATGCTTTTTTCTAACGTTTCAATTTATCCACAGGAAGCCTTCAGGTGCTGATCATTTTAGCAAAGAATGCAATATTTTTTTTAAGTAGGATGGCAGAATGTGTGTAGAGTTTAACTGGCCCAAGTTGATCCATTTTTGACCTTCATCATTCTAGATTCTCCATTTTATTGTGGCCATTAACCTGAATCAACACCTGACTCCTAGCTCGCTTTATATTTTTGTATCCTGTGCGCAGGTGGGCTTGTATAGGCTGTGCACACTGCGCACTCCTGCTTCCAGTAACCTGGATATTTTTCACGAGTGAGGCTCGACAATGAGTCCTGACAGGCTATTCTAACATTGAGGGTGTCACAACAGAGATCAATCCTCTTCCAACATCCACACTTTCCACAATAGGCCGCTAGCTAGTCATTAAGAATAGGAAATATGGTTGCTTTCTTTCCCCGCTATTCCCTAATCCAGGTGCATTGAGGTCAATGCCTCAACTGCTATGATCAGCAGAGAGGTACATGTTAGGATACTTAACACGGTTTAAAAAAAAGATCATCCTTACAATTTGATTATATTTTTTGAAGAAGTTATCAAGATGATGAACAAGGGGAAGCCTGGTAGATATTGTCTACATAGAGTTCCAAAAAGCTTTTGACAAGTTACCGTACAAGAGGCCTCTCTGCAAGACCAGGCCTCTAGTGTAAGTCATAATATCTTGAGATGGATTGGCAACTGACTGGAAGGACATAGGTAAAAAGCAGCCATAAATGCATTTGAATCTGTTCGGAAACCAGTCACCGTCATATCCTGCAGAGATCTACTTTCATTTTATTTTTTATTGACTTTTTACTGCTTCTATTGATGATCTAGAGTTGGGGACATGATTTGCAAATAACACCATGATCTGTATCAGGTCTGTAGATGACGCTTGACTGCTTCAGGCAAATTTGGATGAGTTGAGGGAATGGACTTGTGACTGACAATTGATGTTCAATTTGGATAAGCGCAGCGGCAGGGTGAATAATTAAAATGCATCCTCCTTCAGGGAAAATGTGTTATAGAAGGTGGAGAAGGAAAGAGATCTGGGCAATATAGCACCTACATCTCTAAAGGTACAGGAACAATACCGGAAGTGATAGCTAGAGGAAATAGGGCGTATGGGCGCATTCATTGGATAATTCATAAGACAGAGAATGCTAGTTTGTTCTCGTACATGTCCTTGGTCAGGCCTCAGTAGCAATACTGCATCCTGTTTTGGTCCCCTCATTGGTGGGTGATTTAGAGGTTTTGGAAAGGGTGTAGATGAGGGCTACGTAATTCCCAATACAAAACATCCTAGTTATCAAGATCATTTTGGTCTTTACACTTTAGAGAGTGGTCGATTTAAGGGGGATTCCTCCACCCTATTAAAGCACCTTTATCAAAGTTATAAATTCCACCCTACCTGAGCATGGCTGTGGTCAACTATCACTCATCATCCTCTTCAATCCATCTGCAGCCTTCAACGCTGTTGATCACACCATCCTCCTCCAATGCCTCTCCTCCATCACCCAGCTGGGTGGAACTGCCCTCCCATGGTTTCACTCTCATCTATCCAGTCAGAGAGTCACCTGCATTGGCTTCTCTTCCTACTCCTGCATCTGGGGCAGAATTTTCCCATTGGTGTGTGGGGGCAGGACCCGCACGCCGACGCGTAAAATGACACATGGTGACGTCGGGCAAGCGTCCTGATGTCACCACGCGCCATCGTGATATTTCGTTGGGCGGGTGATCGATGATATCCGATATGCGCCCGCCATTAATTACCGGGCTGCTTAAGGCCGTTGAGGCAACAATCGACGGCGATTTTTTGGCGCCCGTGTGATCTTTGGGTCGTTGCACAGATGCAATGGGCAGGCAGGCAGGAGACATTTATATAAATTTCATCCACAGGCGGGATAAGAGGGCTCAGTGTGGTCGCGAGTGTGCTCTGTCAAATATTTAATTTGCAAAGTTACTGATTCTTGTCTGTGTGAGCTGCATACCAGCTGCTTGGTCTGGACTCACAACCTTCAGGTCAGCACTCTGCAGTGAAGAATTGTTTCTGGGCCTGCAGGTTCAGGAAGCCTTCCTTTAGCCTGGGAATGGGAGTTGAACTCTCCACTGGAGGCACCTCCTCTGAGGAGGAAGGGAGGGCTAGAAGGAGGAGGAGGCCAGGGGTGCACATTCAGCTTCCAGGGGAGCCACCTTTGGGAGGAGAGGCGCAGGCACATGGGGTGCAGGGCCAAGAGGTAGTCCAAGGTGGAAGGGGCCGCAGATGACGCCACTATCCTGCTGCCAGGGTATACAGGCGGTGAAGCAGCTACCTCAATATGTCTGAGGTGCAATGCTGAAGGAGGCTCCGAATCTCAAGGGAGGCAGTCAACTATATCTGTCAGATGATTGGGCCTGAGATCCTCCCTAACTGTGTGGGTGGACACCCCATGCCAGTGGCTCTGAAAGTCACAGCTGCCCTCAACTTCTATGCATCTGGTTCCTTCCAGGGATTGATGGGTGATCTTTGCGGTGTCTCCCAATTAGCTGTCCACACTTGTGTCAAGCAGGTGACAGACACTCTGTTCAGACGGGCATTGACCTTCATCCACTATCACTGGGACCAGGCAAGCCAGACACAGTGAGCTAGAGGCTTCACAGCCATTGCTGGGTTCCCCCGCGTCCAGGGTGCTATAGACTGTACACATGTGGCCATCAAGGTGCCAGCGGGTGAGCCCGGTGCCTTCGTCAACAGGAAGGGCTTCCACTCCATGAACGTGCAGATAGTGGGTGTCCACAGGATGCAGATTCTACAAGTCTGTACAAGGTACCCAGGCAGCTCCCACGACGCCTACATCCTCAGACACTCCCAGGTGCTGGGGCTCTTCAGTGCTCCAGCCCGGCTGGATGGATGGCTGCTGGGTGACAAGGGCTATCCCCTCAGAAGGTTGCTCATGATGCCTCCTCGCCATCCAAGAACAGAAGCTGAGCAGCGGTACAATAGGAGCCACGGCACCACAAAGGCTGTGGTGGAGAGAGCCATCGGTCTTCTCAAAATGTGCTTCCAATGCCTGGACTGTTCAGGGGGCGCACTGCATTACCTCCCAGATCGTGTGTCGCTGATAGTAGTTGCATGCTGCGCTCTCCATAATTTGGTGCTGGAAAGAGGGGACGCTGTTGGTGAAGAAGATGTTGATGCAGTGACTGCGGCTGCACATGATGAGTCCAGCAGTGAGTCCGAGGATGACCATGCACAGGGAAATGCTGAGGGGTAGATGCTGACCCGGGCATACTCCAGGGAGGCAGGAACACCAGGGAGGCTTTAATCCAACAAATCTTCAGCTAACATACCACATGTGGGCCTCCAGGACAAGCCTGGGCTGTAGGCTCCATACTCGATACCTGAGTGCAAAATCTGCCTGGTTAGGAACATTAACTAAGGGCCTTGTCAATAAAGCTCAATGTCCCACAAATCACTCATAACATTATTGGTAACCTCCCATCTGCAGAAGAAAAGAGGCACCCTCAGCCATGGTGACATGTCTGAATTTAATGGTATAACAAAAGGAACTTAAGAGAACAAAATGACAAAGGTGTAATATCACACCAACTCATAAAGACCTCATTGCGGGCCAACACAAAAGCACCAGTGACAAACCTGTGGTGTGCCTAAGGTGCCTTAAATTTACGCTTTTGGGTGCTACATATGGCGCGGACCCCTCGGTGGTAGTGGCATCTGAGACAGCCTGCTCACTCTGCTGTCCTGTTAGCCTTGATGACCTTGGCTCGTGGAGCCAGTGCTGGCCCCGCCTGTGGGGGAAGCTGCCAGTTCCACAGCTGGCATCTTCTCAGTCGTCACAGCCTCACTGGATGCAACGGTCACTGGCAGAAGAGCTGGTGCCCTCATCCGGAGCGCCCTGAAAGGAGCCCGCAGAGAAGACAGGCAGCTGCTGTGCCAAATTGAGGTCGCTTCGGACCTCCCTGCTCACCATGGATGGATGGGCACTGAGCTGGGAAACTTGGTGTGGGAGACCATCTCCCACCCACCCGCGCCCGCTCCCACTCCACCCACCCACCAACCAGAGAATTCTGCAAATGGAGTTGCATCTAAAGTCCCCCAAGGATCTATCCTTGGCCCTGACCTATTTCTCATCTACATGCTGCCTCTCAGCTATATAATCTGAAACCATGTCTAGCTCCAAATGTACACTGATGACACCCAGCTCTACCCCTCCATCATTTCCCTTGATCCCTCTACTGTCTCTGATTTGTCACCTGATTTCCTGACAGTGGATGTGGAAATTTCCTCCAACTAAATATCAGGAAGACTGAAGCTGTTGCCTTCAGTCCCTGCCACAATTTCCGTCCCCTCGGCACCAGCACTATCCCTTTTCCGCCATTGGTGGCCATGATATTAGCTGTCTCAGCCCTAACCTCTGGAACCCCCTCCCTAAGCCTCTCTGACCCTCTACCTTGCTTTCCTCCTCTAAGATGTTCTTTAAATCCTGCCTCTTTGACCTAATACCCCATGATGTGGTCCAGTGTTAAACTTTGTTTGATAAGGTTCCTGTGAAGTTCCTTGGGATGTTTTACTATGCTGCAACGTTAAAGGCGCTATATAAATGCAAGTTGTAGTTACCATCTCACTTCCATTCCCTTTTTCTCACCCTCATTTAATTTTATTGGCAGTCTTTGTTCCTCCCAACATTTTTTATTTTGGCCGTCCAAGTTACGCCACCTTTCACTCTTTCTCTTTCTTGCATTCCCATCATGTTGAAATCAAGACTTATCCCATCGTCTCCCACTCTCACTCACTTTCTCCCAGGAACCAACAACAACTCGTGTTTATATAGCGCCCTTAATATAATGAAACATCCCAGGTGCTTCACAGGACCGTTATCAAACAAAATTTGACACTGAGCCACACAAGGAGATATTAGGTCAGATGATGAAAAGCTTGGACAAAGAGGTAGGTTTTAGATGAAGAAAGAGAGGTAGAGAGGTGGGAAGTTTTAGGGAGGGAATTCCACAGCTTGGGGCCTTGGCAGTTGAATGGTGGAGCGATGAAAATCAGGAATGTGCAAGAGACCAAAATTACAAGAGCATAGACACCTCAGAGGATTGTGGAGCTGGAGGAGATGACAGAGGTAGGGAGGGGCAAGGCCATGGACGAATTTGAAAACAAGGATGTAAATTTTAAAGTTGAGGCATTGCTTAACCTAAAGCCAATGTAGGTGAGTAAGCACAGGGGTTGATGGGTGAATGGGATTTGGTGCAAGTTAGCACACAGGCTGCAGAATTTGGACTGATCTCAAGTTTGTGGAGGGTGGAATGTAGGAGGCTGGTCAGGAGGGTGCAATGGGATGATCAAGCCTGGAGGTACCAACTGAGCCATAGTTGACACACAGTTTAAAGTTTAAAAAGCATGATCTTGTCTGAATTGGGACATCTCATGGTTCCTAAATCTGAACTCACTTTCACATTCCTCTGCTTAGGCCAATAATGAACCCAAAGAAATAGCAGCAAGTCCAAAGCCAGGAGAAAAAAGTCACCTTTTCAGCGATGGGAAAACCAGAATTGGTGAGTTTTATGCCTCCTGTGTTATGGTGTGGCAGATGATGTGTGCCAGATGGACCACATGCACAAGGGAAACTTGGTTGCACTATCACAACGGTTTTGCAATTTGTATTTATTGTGAGATGTGTGCACTGAATTCAGAAGTAATAAGTCTACCAAGACCTTTGGAGATTTTAAAAATTAAATTAAAATATTTATTAGCAAAATATAAAAGATTTCAAGCACATACATAAGACTAATTGAGACTAAGACATAAGACTAAGACAATTATTACTGTAATAACTCCTGATATTCCTAATTAACCTGACTCCCAGTTACACTCCCTTTAAGGCAACGGTCCGAAATAGATTTTAGATTTAAAATAGGCTCAGCAAGTTAACACACTACTCTAGACAGTGGAATTCCAAATAAATTTTCTGCAGCTTCAGTTCTGTTTGATAGCAGACTTATGCACAAATGCTGGAGGTTTCATTAAGGCTTTTCATACACCCCTGTTAGATCTTACATAGTCTTCTGATACATAGCCTTTCATTTTCCTTTATATATGTTTCTCTCTTAATATGTAAATTCTATTGTTCCATACGCCTTTGAAACTGTACCTCCATCATAATATAAAAATGTTCATGTTGTCACTATATATTGTCAGTAACCTTTGGGAAAAATAACCACATTCCTTAGCCTTGCTTATCTGGCTAGTTGTAAACAGACTGAGATCCTCTTGAAATCCAAATAGCCCTTAATTTATCTAAAAATGCAAATTCCCTTCACACCTTAGATGCTAACCTAGCATCTGTGCTTACTCATTAGCATGTCAAGCATCTAGCTTCTTTTGATGATTTAAACTTGCAGTCTACTTGACTCAAATGTAATTAACTCGCGTAGACAGATCCAACTAAACTTACCCCCATAAACCTACTTTACAATAAACCAGAAAAATATGAAAAATATTATACTTTCATGGCACCTGATTTATGATGTTCATTTATTGGCAAATTTGTTTGGGGAGAATGGTTTTCTGCTGGTTTTAGTTTGGGAAGGGTGCAAAATGGAGGTGTTGAAGAGTGGAATAAAAATTACACTGATTATTCCATTATTCCATGTCTTTATAACAGGGGTTATGTGTATCTCACTCTACACTGCCCCATCGAACACTCCCAGGTAAAGAATAACACACCAGGCACAGAGAATAATTGCTTCCATTTGTCCATGAGTATGCTTCCTAATTTCCAGTCTTTGGTAAACACCTCGGCTCCATTTGTGCCACAATCACACTTCCCAAACCAAACCATCCTTTGTAAGGTCAGTGAGTTAGACATGTTTGTCACTCAGTGGCTAGGTCTGGGCAGTTTAATGTGCTGGAGCTACACTGGCTGTTAATTGATTGAGACTGTCCCAAATTATTTCACTCAAAGCGATCCGAGAGCTATCCTTTAACTCCCGGCTCAGCTGGGTTCATATTTCAGTCCCAGCTAATTACATTAGCATTTAACTTTGTGCGTTCTGCTGTAAGGACTTAGCAATTGGTCAAGGTCTGGCCCATAGAAGGGAAACATTAAAACACTGTTGTACTATTATACATTTATTCAGATTTTGTCCTTGTGTGGGAAGAGGAGCTACCAAAGGAATCTGAGAAACTGAGAGCTGAAAATATGGATAGTGCCAGGGAAAAGGGCCAGAAGTCCAAACTAATGAAAGACATGGAGAAGTGCACAAGGTGGAGAAATACATTTCTGAAGAACCTCAAGAAAAGTGGCCTGCTCATTGAAATGGTAGGTCGGGGGAGGTGGGGATGGGATTATTGGAGAGCGTAGGTTGGGGAGGAGTGTTGGAGAGGGTAGGTGGGGGTGGCGGTTTAGAGAGGGTGGATTGGGGGGGTTGATGTGTCAGTGAGGGTAGGTCGGGGGGGATCAGAGAGGGTGGATCATGTGTGTGTCAGAAAGGGTAGATTTGGGAGGTTGCTGTGTCAGAGGGGGTCGGCTGGGGGAGTATGTTGGAAAGGGCAGGTTGGGCGGGGCATCAGAGAGGGTAGATTTGGGAAGTTGGTGTGTTGGGGAGGGTAGATTTGGTAGCGGTGTTGGAGAGGGTGGGACAGAGAGGGTAGGTTGAGGGGTATGTTGGAGAGGGCAGATTGGCGAGTGGGTGTCGGAGAGGACAGGTTAGTGGGGTGTGTTGGGAGAATAGGGTAACCTGCATTGACAGAGGCAGGTTAGGGAGCTGTGATGGATGAGGTTGGCTGGAAACCTGTTCCATGGATCTGGTTAAGTGATGCTGCAGAGGGTAAATGCGAAACTTCCCCTCGCTTCTCTCTATGTCCTGGTCAAAAGGTGAGTGCGTGAGGACTACTTGCATCATTGCTTCACTCACTATTACACAGTCCCATCTCGCAGCTCACAAATAACTTTTTGAAGAAAACAAAATTATTCAAATCTTCTTAACATTTCAAATTCTACATTTGAGCTCCATTATAGAGCAGGAGCAGAGGGGTTTTGTTGGGTAAACTGTTTTTTTGGCAAGTAGAACTCTTGTCCATTAGTTGTATAACCTGGTTCTGTATCAAGCTAAATTCTTTTTTGAACACCTCCCATTGATCATCTGTCATTTTACCCACTAATAGATTTGTCCAGTTTACTGTGGACAGTCCCTGTCTCATCCCATTGGGGTCAGCCTTACCTAAGATATCCTAATAGCTGTTTCATGTTTCTCACTTTTAAATACTACATTGAACCTGATCATATTATGATCACTATTTGATGAATGTACATGTGCCAATAGACTATTAACTAAATCTGGCTCATTACACATTACTATGTCTAAAATGGCCTGTCCACTTGTTGGTTTTAGGACATATTATCACAGAAAACTCTCTTGAAAGCACTCAAGAAATTCACTACCTTTCAGACATGTCTCATTATCCCAATCTATATGAATGTTAAAATCCCTTACTAAAGCCACTCTGCCCTTGCTACCTCCTCCATCAGGTACAATTTCCTAACAGGGCATTGGTGACCATGGACTTCCATTGGATTGGCCCTAGATTATGCTTGGCAAAGCGCTGCAGTGGTATGCCATTACCTTCTGTAATATGGCTGACCAGGAAACTCTCCCCCTCTTACCACCTGCCATCAGGTGCATTGGAAGGATTTACAGGCTGATAATCAACCTGTTTGGCCACGTTATGAACACATATTCCGTGGCCATCAAGTCTTGAAGTGGGACCTGAATCCAGAGCTTCTGGCCCAGAGGTAAGGACGCTACTGCAGCATCACAAGGCCTCCTGCCCTTGCTACATGCTTGTCCAATCTTCACATTTATACAACTGACCACTTCAAAGCTAGTCCCAAGGTGTCTATACAAACCTGATGCTACAGTCTTAAATGAGTTGAGATACAGACCAGTCATGATCTAATTGAGTGACAAGACAGGCTTGTGAAACTGAATGGCATACTCCTGTTTCTATGCTTCCCATGTTAAGTGTCATCACTATTATAACATAGGCAAACACAGCAGCTGATATGCACATAGAAAAATTTCACAAGCACCAAAGAGATGAATAAGCAGCTAATTAGTTTCTGTTGAGAACTCTCTGGGCAGAATTTTGCCGTCGGCGAGCAGGGGGCGGGGCCCGCTCGCCGATGCGTAAAATGACGCGGGATGATGTCGGGTGGAACCCCTGACATCATCCCGCCCCATTTAAATTTTCAGGAAGGCGGGGGCGCAGCAAAATCAGCTGTGCACCCACCGACCTGTCAATGGCCAATTGAGGCCATTGACAGGGTCAGTTGTACAATTAAAGGACCTGCCCGTCCAACCTTAAGGTCGGCGGGTCAGCCAGGAGCCCCGGAGGGCAATAGAAAAAACATGAAACCTCATCCACCGGCGGGATGAGGTTTCATGTAGGGTTTTAAAAAGTTTAATATACTTATTATGTTAATTATGAACATGTCCCATCTCATGTGACATGAGGGGGACATGTTAGGGAATTTTTTTTTCTATTTTTCATATTTTTCAAAGTGGAAGTGATCTCCCTGAGGCAGCACTTTGCCTCAGGAGGATGTGCGCTCTTTCGTGCACATGTGTGAAAGAGCGCACTCTCGCTTTTGGGGAATCCCCCCCTGCCCGCACAGGGAGCGCATAGCGCTTCCCGCCGGATGTCATGCTAAGGCTGGCCCACATAAAATGGTGGCGGGGCCCGCTTCTCCGGCGGGGATGGGCTCCCTGTCCACCGGAGATTGGGTTGGGCCCGCCCGCCCGACAGGCAGACAATTCTGCCCTCTGTCCTTCTTGGAATGAAACTGTGAATGGACTGGTGAGGCCTTGATTTAACATCTTATCTAAAAGACAGCGTTGGGGTGGTTATATATCTTGGGTGCAGCACAAAATGGGATTTTATATAGAGACGGGTTATATATCCAGATTCTCACACTGCCCGAATTACTTCAATGAAAAAGACAATTGAGTGGAGAGTAAACTGGATCGTGGTTTCATTAGCCAACAGTGATGTGGAGATGGTGGCATAGTGGCAATGTTGCTTAACTAGCAAACCAGTAGGTTAAGGCTAATGCTCTGGGGACATGGGTTCAATTCCCACCATGGTTAGCTGGTAGAATTTAAATTCAATTAATAGATCTGGAATATAAAGTTAGTATCAGTAATGGTGACCATGACAGCTATCATCAATTGTTGTAAAAACTCACCTGGTTCAATAACTGATGGTGTATTTTCCCTGACCCTTCAGTTTTGGAGTTATCCAATCCTCTATTAATACCCCCACAGCTCAAGATAAGGTAAAATAAGAAAGGTAGTTTAATTTACACACACACAAACTGGGGAAGGGGTTTCGCAATGTCCGTCCCTTTTGCATCTATACAATAAATGAGGGATAAGGGAAAGAAAGGGGTTCAGGGCAAGACCATGATAAAAATAGGAATTATTATTATTTTTTATTCATTCATGGGACGTGGGCTTCGCTGGCTGGGCCAGCATTTATTGCCCATCCCTAATTGTCCTTGAGAAGTTGGCGGTGAGTTGACTTCTTGAACCGCTGCAGTCCATGTGGTGTAGCTACACCCACAGTGCTGTTAGGGAGCAAGTTCCAGGATTTTGACCCAGCGACAGTGAAGGAACAGCGATATATTTCCAAGTCAAGATGGTGAGTGACTTGGAGGGGAACTTCCAGGTGGTGGTGTTCCCATCTATCTGCTGCCTTTGTCCTTCTAGGTGGTTGTAGTCATGGGTTTGGAAGGTGTTGTTGAAGGAGCCTTGGTGAGTTCCTGCAGTGCATCTTGTAGATGGTACACACTGCTGCCACTGTGTGTCGGTGGTGGAGGGAGTGAATGTTTGTGGATGTGGTGCTGATCAAGCGGGCTGCTTTGTCCCAGATGGTGTCAAGCTTCTTAAGTGTTGTGGGAGCTGCACTCATCCAGGCAAGTGGGGAGTATTCCATCACACTCCTGACTTGTGCCTTGTAGATGGTGGACAGGATTTGGGGAAACAGGAGGTAGGTTACTCATTGTACGATTCTTAGCCTCTGACCTGCTCTTGCAGCCACAGTATTTAGATGGCTAGTCCCGTTCAGTTTTTAGTCAATGGTAACCCCCAGGATAGTTGATAGTGATGGTAATGCCATTGAACATCAAGGGGCAATGGTTGGATTCTCTCTTGTTGGAGATGGTCATTGCCTGGCACTTGTGTGGCGCGAATGTTATTTGCCACTTGTCAGCTCAAGCCTGGATATTGTCCAGATCTTGTTGCATTTGGGCATGGGCTGCTTCAGTAACTGAGGAGTCATGAATGGTGCTGAACATTTTGCAATCATCAGTGAACATCCTCACTTCTGATCTTATGATGGAAGGAAGGTCATTGATGAAGCAGCTGAAGATGGTTGGGCCGAGGACACTACCCTGAGGAACTCCTGCAGTGATGTCCTAGAGCTGAGATGACTGACCTCCAACAACCACAACCATCTTCCTTTGTGCTAGGTATGACTCCAACTAGGTGTGACTCCAACTCCAGTTTTGCTAGGGCTTCTTGAAGTCACGTGAGTCCAGAGTACAGAATCAAAGTCCAAGGAATGTTCTTTCAGGTGGCTTTGTCTGGCAGAATTCCTGGTCTTTGTCCTACGATCTCAGTTGCAGGTTGAGTCCATTGAAAATGCAGCAGAGTATTTCTTGTATCCTGGGTACTAATTCACTCTGTAGATGAAATACAGGATTCTTTCTGAAAATCAGATTTGGAGAGAGATGGAGGTCAAAGGTAGGCTGTTGGCCTGGAATCTCGTTCTCTTTGGAGGTTAAACTGCAACTCAAGGTAAAATTCAAGAGCTGCATAATTAAAGGAATGCAAACAGCTCAAGTCTCAGTCATGTGACAAGGTGGTTTTCGATCGAGCTATTCAGCTAACAAGGCACCCTTGCTAAACCCATTGTGCTTTGAGCAGGTAACTGAAGAACCATTAGTACAACGTTGGAGATAACGAATGTACGAACATACGAACGAGGAGCTGGAGTAGGCCTTTCAGCCCCTCGGGCCTGCTCCGCCATTTAATAAGATCATGGCTGATCTGATAGTAATCTGAAGTCTGCATCCTACCTACTGCCGTTAACCTATCACCCCCTTGCTTACCAAGAATCTATCCACCTCTGCCTTAAAAATATTCAAAGACTCTGTTTCCACCACCTTTTCAGGGAGAGAGCTCCAAAGACTCACAACCCTCTGAGTGAAAAAATCTCGACCCATCTCTGTTTTAAATGGGCAACTACTTATTTTTTAACAGTGACCCCTATCTCTAGATTCTTCCACAAGCGGAAACATCCTCTCCACATCCACCCTGTCAAGACCCCTCGGGATCGTATATGTTTCAATTAAGTTGCCTCTTACTCCTCTAAACTCCAGTGGATGCAAGCCTAGTCAAGGGGTGGTAGGGGGATGGTGGCAGTATAGTGGCATTATTGCTGGCCTGGTAATCCAGAGACTCAGGGTAATGCTCTGGGGACCTGGGTTCAAATCCCACCACAGCAGATGGTGGAATTTGAATTCAGTAAAAACCTGGAATTAAAAGTCTGATGATGCTGATTGTTGGAAAAACCCATCTGGTTCACTAATTCCCCTTTAGGGAAGGAAATATGCTGTCCTTACCTGGTCTGGCCTACATGTGATCCCAGACCCAAATGCCCCCTGAACAAGGGCAATTAGGGATTGCCAATAAATGTTGGGCCAGTGACACCCACATCTAATGAGTAAAAAAAAAGTCTGTCCAACCTTTCCTCATAAGACAGCTCACCCCATTCCAGGTATTAGTATGGTAAACCTTCTCTGGACTGCTTCCAATGCATTTATCATCCTTTCTTAAATAAGGTGACCAATATGTCCAAATAAGGTCCAAATGTGGTCTCACCTAGTGCCCTGTATAACTGAAGCATTACCTCCCTTTCCTATTCAACTCCCCTCACAATAAATGATAACATTCTTAGCTTTCCTAATTACTCGCATACTACTCTTTTGTGATTCATGCACTAGGACACCCAGATCCCTCTGCACCTCAGAGCTCCGCAATCTCTCGCCATTTAGATAACATGTTTCTCTATTATTCTTCCTGCCAAAATGGACAATTTTCCCTTTGCCCACTCACTTACCCTATCTATATCTGTTTGTAGCCTCCTTATGTCCTCTTCAGAGATTACCCTCCTACCTATTTTTGTGTCATCAGCAAATTTGGCAATAATCCCTTCAATCCCTTCATCCAAGTCATTTACATAAATTGTAAACAGTTGAAGTCCCAGTACTGATCTCTGTGGCATGCCACTCGTTACATCTTGCAAACCAGAAAAAGACCCATTTATGCCTACTCTCTGCTTCCTGTTAGCTAGCCAGTCTTCTATCCATGCCAGTGTGTTACCCCCTACACCATGAGCTTTTATTTTCTGCAATAACCTTTGATGTGACACTTCATCAAATGCCTTCTGGAAATCTAAGAATAGTACATCCCATAGCACATGTTACTTCCTCAAAGAACTCTAAGAAGTTGGTTAAACATGATTTCCCTTTTACAAAACCATGTTGACTCTGCATGATGACCTTGAGCTTATCCAAGTGTCCTGCTATAACTTCTTTAATAATAGCTTACAACATTTTCCCTATGACAAATGTTAAGCTAACTGGCCTGTAGTTTCCTGATGTGAACGCATTGGAGATAGTGCAGAAGAGGTTTACGAGAATGGTTCCAAGGATGAGACACTTGAGTTATGAGGAAAGATTGGAGAAGTTGGGACTGTTTTCCTTGGAGAGAAGAAGGATAAGAGGAGACTTGATAAAAGTTTTCAAAATCATGAGGGGTCTGGAAAGAGTAGATAGGGAGAAACTGTTCCCTCTCATAAACCGATCGAGAACCAGAGGGCACAGTTTTAAAGTGTTTTGCAAAAGAAGCAAATGTGAGGTGAGAAAACACTTTTTCACACAGCGAGTAGTTAATGTTTGGAATGCGCTACCTGGAAGTGTGGTGGAGGCAGGTTCAACTGAGGCATTCAAGAGGGCACTGGATGATTATTTAAATAGAAACAATGTGCAGGGTTATGGGGAAAAGGCAGGAGATTGGCACTAAATTATAATGCTCAGAGAGCCAGTGCAGACATGATGGGCTGAATGGCCTCCTTCTACACTGTAACAATTCTGTGATTCTGTCTCCCTCCCTTTCTGAATAATGGAGTTACATTTTTGCTATCTTCCAATCTAATGACATCTTCCCCGAATCTAGGGAGCTTTGGAAAATTAAAACCAATTCATCAACTATCTCACTAGACACTTCTTTTAAGACACTAGGATGAAGCCCATCAGGACCTGGGCTCTTGTCAGCCCGCAGCTCCAACAATTTACTCAGTACCACTTCTCTGGTAACTGTAATTTTCCTGACTTCCTTCTGCACTTCCATTTCCTGGTTTATAGCTGTCCCAAATAGCTCTGCCTTTGTCCAGAGCTGGGCTGGTGCAGATGTATCATCTACCAATCCTTCGTGTTGGCTTGGCTGGAATGTTTATACCATACAAGTCACATTCCAGGATGATGACAAAGGTAGCCTTTGTCCATTGGAACAGCTTAGAATCTTCTAGAAGCAAGAGCATGTGATCAGCTGCAGCCGTTTTTATCAACCCAGCAATTGTCCATTTTGAAATACAGAAAAGAATTATTTTATAAAGTAGCCAGGCTGACTTGGATATATATATAGGTAGATAATATATATATTTATCTTCCTGTCTCCTGGATGGGACATGCCTTACCCATGAGAGAAAAATGAAATTAATTCCATTTCATTTTTAAAAATATATATGTGGTCTTAAAAAGGAAGAATAGGAAGCGAGGGAATATACATTCATTCTCTCATTCACACTGAAAAACAACAAACACACAGAGCCAGCAGGGGGAAATATCAGCTCCCTGCTGCATTCTCAAGGTTCACACACAAGACGGGGGTCAGCCAATGTGAGTAATTTCTTTTGGTTAAAAGGCTATAAGATCCAACTCCAGGGTACTGGGGGATCTCCAGCTATATCAGGGTCCAGCATGTGCTGGGTTTCCTGCCAGGCCTGGGCTAGCTGGTTGGGGCTCAGTCGGTGGGGCTTTTGATTTTTCGGTGGGGGTTCTCCCACATCCACATCGTGCGCTGTTAGTGGGATACCCTCCAGCGGCTCCCTGTGATTTTCTTTAAATTTCCCGAGCAGGGTGGCCACATCCTCTCACTGCACAAGGGTCAGGGTTACTGATTGGGCATTTGAGATTCTGGGATCTGCCAGCCTAGGTTGCCTCCTATCCCTCCTTCTCACCTGAGCCCTCCTGGTTACCCTCAGATGGGTCCACCCCTGACAGATGCTCACCGGTTGATTGGGCTCTGGGTTCAATTTGGTTCTAACTGCACTTGAACCCCCTGGTATGGTAGTCCCAAGGGCGGTGGAGTTTCAGGGTCACTGTCTTTCCCTGGCCTATTACCTTGGGGAGGGGTTGGTTCCCAACCTGTCCCATTTTGTTTGAGACACTACTACCCTCAGGTGGCTGTTCAGCTCCTGCTGCACAGCCCTGCAGCTCATTAACCAGGTGAGGTATCCCCCTCACCACCTGCATGTCTACTTGGGCCCTTCCCTGTTCTCCCTCTAAGGTTGGAAAGATGGTGTGGGGCTAGCCAGACCCCCTGCTCATCCTTTTTAAACCATTCTGCCTGGTTTGAGACCTTTCTGTGTCCCTGTTCTGTCCCATATCTTTGGGGATATTCTCATTTACAGGGATTGGGCTAGCTTTGGCTGCTGTGCCCTGCGGCTCTTCAACCAAGAGAGGCAGTCTCCTCACCAGCTCCGGGGTATTTGGGAACCTCTCGGCTTTGCCTCCAAATTTGGAAAGGCGGGTTTGGGTAGCCAGATCTCCTGTGTGCCCAGTGGTGGGGTCGCCTCCTTTTGTTTTAAGCCTGGGCAGGTCCTCACCAACTGAGTATCTATTCGGGGACTTTCCTGGCTTCGCTCTTCTAAAAGTGAAAAGAAGGTGTCTGACCAACCTGACCTCCTCCTCTTCCAGCAGGGATATGGACTCCCTTCTTTTTAAATTTGCTGGCCGGGTCTGGGGACTCCCTGTGCTCCCAGGGAGAAGGATTTCGCTAGTCATACTTCAGGCAAGTCCTTACCCTTCTCCTTTTTTTGGGCTTAACAGCCTGTTTTCTTTTAGGCTCTTTGGCTATGTGAGGCATCTCCCTCACTATTTCTTTCCCTGCTCTAGGGCTTCCCTGGTCCCTATTTAATTCTGGGATACTCGGGGAGTCTATTTCACTTTCTAGGGGCCTCCTCGGGAGCTCTTTTACTTTTACTGGCCTAATCTCAGCCTTTCTAAATCCAGGTAGCTTTCCTGGAGCCACCTTATTTATCCCTGATGGGTTCTTCCACCCCCTGCAGGGTCTCTGAACTTTTTTCAGCCTCTGCCACACTGCAGAGCTTTGTTGAAATCGTTCAGTTTGCCCAACCTCTCTGGACTGTTCTGGCTTCTCGGTTCACAGTGCTTGGGACCTCACAAGCCATTCCCCCATAATGTAGCTAATTCCCTCTGCCTCCTTTCCATCTCCTTTTGGAATTCCCTTTCTGTTTCTTGAGCTTTTATTTCCAGTGTCTTGTGCTGGTGAGCCTGTTCTCTCTCTTGTTCTCTTTTCAGAAACTCTTTCTCTAGTTTCCTCTTTTCCAGCTCTAACAGCTATTTTGTGGCTAGGGTAACTATCTTGAATACAGGTCTCAATCATTGTTTGCTTCTGATTCTTTTATCTGTTCTGGGTAGGGACTGAGGTCTAAATTCTACAAAAGTATCTGGAGTACTTCGGGCTTCTTGGCTTCAGGAGGAACGTTTACCTGTGTTTTCCAGGCTACAAATCTCAATTGTCCCTGACTTAGGGGGACGAAGGTTTCACTAGTTAGTACTTCCTTTTCCATGCCCATCTTTGTAGTTTATTTAACCATGTTGCTCTAATGTGCGACTAAAAGAGTTTGCTGTGGTATGTGTACTTGCCTTACAGATAATTCTAGCCACTGAATTTTCCCCCTTTTGGTTTCCAATTGACTCTTTTATCTTTAATTTGGCTCATCTCTTAACTTGGACTCTGGTCAAATTCAAATTGGATCACTCCCCGATATGAGCACCCAATTTCTGTTAGGATGGTGGTGGGGTGGGGCGGGGGGGTGGATTAATTTAAACAGCCCTGATTTCTCCCCTCACTACCCGTCTGTAAACAGAAAGGTGTTCTTGATTTTTGATTTCCCCCTTTGTAAGTGGTGGTACATTTTCATCAACTCTTCAGTTTTGGAGTGATCCAATCCTCTATTAATAACCCCACAGCAAACTTGAGATAGGGTAAAATAAGAGGGGTAGTTTATTTTACACACACACAAAACACAGGAAGGGGTTTTGCAACATCCGCCCCTTTTGCATTCATACAATAAAAGAGGGATAAAGGAAAGAAAGGGGTTCAGGGCAAAGACCACGATAAAAATAAAAATGATCCTTTCACATGAGCCCAGAGTTCAGAATTAAAGTCCAAGGAATGTTCTTTTCAGTGGCTTTGTCTGGCAGAATTCCTGGTCTTGGTCCTAGGAGCTCAGTTGCAGGTTGAGTCCGTTGAAGATGCAGCAAAGTATTCTTATATCGTGGGTATTAGTTCATTCTGTAAGCGAAATATAGGGTTCAAAGCAAAATACTGCGGATGCTGGACATCTGAAATAAAAATAGAAAATTCTGGAAAAACTCAGCAGGTCTGGCAGCATCTGTGGAGAAGGAAACAGAGTTAACGTTTTGAGTCCGTATGACTTCTTCAGAGCAAAGGAGAAGTAGAAATGTGATGGATTTTATACTGTTTAAGAGGGGGTAGAGCAGGTGGAGCAAAATAGGAGGATAGGGATTGGTGGGAGCTAAGGAGGAATTTGACAAGGATGCCATGGACACAGGACAAAGAGAGTGTTAATGGTAGTGTTAAAAACTAAAGAAGGTGCTGGTAGTGGCATAAAGGTAAGATAGCAGAATGTGTTAATAGCAGAACAAGGGTCAGCTTGTTTTTATACAGGTGAAATATAGGGTCCTTTCTGGAAATCAGACTTGGTGAGAAATGGCGGTCAAAGGCAGGCTACTAGCCTGGAGTCTGGTTCTTTTAGAAGGTATTTAACCTCCTGAAGATAAAAAATGGAATTCAAACAGGTCAAGTCTTGGCCATGTGACAGGGTGGTTTTGGGTCGAGCTATTCAGCTAACGAGGCACCCTTGTTAAAGCCTATTATGTTTTGAGCAGGTAACTGAAGACCCATTAGTATACTGTTGGAGATGACGAGTCCCAAGCAGCTCTGCCTTTGTCGAGAGCTGGCTGGTGCAGACAAATCGCCTGTGAATCCTTTGTGTTGACTTGGCTGGAACGTTTATACAAGTCACATTCCAGGAGGATGATGAGTAGCATTTGTCCATTGGAACAGCTTAGAATCTTCCAGAAACCAGTATGCGATCAGTTGGAGCCATTTTTAATCAGCCCAGCAATTGTCCATTTTGAAAAACAGGAAAAATAATTATATAGAGTAGCCAGGCAGA
The DNA here is from genome assembly GCF_964194155.1 of Cetorhinus maximus. Classification (NCBI taxonomy): domain Eukaryota; kingdom Metazoa; phylum Chordata; class Chondrichthyes; order Lamniformes; family Cetorhinidae; genus Cetorhinus; species Cetorhinus maximus. The sequence continues at coordinate 11,548,224 of NC_135897.1, forward strand.
CGCAGATATATATAAATATTGTCCTTCCTGTCTCCATATGAAAGAATAAAGAAAAAAAAAGTTGTTTTGCAAAACTGCTCCATGCAGTTCTGACAATGCAGCACTAACTCAGTACTGCACTAAAGCATAGCTTGTTTTACTTCACAGGGATTGTTAGATAATGAAACAATTAGCAGGATCATAGAGAAAGAGCAGAGGAATGGGACTAATTGTACAGTTTGTTCAAAGAGCAGGCCCAGAGACCACAAGCTGAACAACCTCCTTCCGTACTGTAAGATTCTATGAATTATTTCGTGTGTAAACAGCCTTATTCCTCTGATAAAATAACAAAGAAAGGAACCTTAATATAACCATTTCCAAACAGATCTCTGCACCCTGTCATTTCAGCACAAGGGACGCAGTCACATCAGGTACTATTGTAATATTACAAGAAGCATAGGTTACTGCAGGACTACACAGGACCCACAGGGCATTGTAATATTGTGAGCATGGTGCATGATTACATTCTCGATACATGGTTCCTGGAGGGGCTTATGAAGGTGGGGGCAGCAAAGGACCATGTTGGAACTTATTGCTGTTGTTAACTGATCAAGGCTGGTTCTGCCTCCCCCTAAGCAAATCATCAGCTCAAGGGAAATATTCTCTACATGTTTTTGAATATCTAGCCTATTTGCATGGTTCACAGAAGGAGGGGATGGTAGCTGCTTGAGACCTTACTAACAGTCAAATTGCTGTTCCCAGCAGGATTTTTAAAAGGAAAATGTTTGTTCCTTGGAGCAGCACCACCCAATGTTGGATGTGACATGAAATTTGATGTTAAGAAGTCAAGTAGTTGAGTAGTGACAAACTTAGATGATGCAGTGAGGTTCAAAATCTTTATTTCTTCCCTCAGCGTGTGAAGCCCATTACAAGCAGAGCAAGGTTACAGTAAGTGTGAAGATGCATTCTAACATTGTACTAACTTGCAGAGGACACAATATCTCCTTGTATACCCTGCCTCTTCCTTTAGCAAGCTTGAATGTACCTCCCTTCCCTTTAGTGGCCCCCTTTGTCATCTCACCTCTTCATTAGTATATCCTGAGCTTAGTATTGAAATTCTAGGGTTAACCACTTTTAAATCATGTTTTATTTCTGATTTTTGTCCCTACTCTCCTCTCCCCTTCTGAAGGGAATAACTAGATCCAATGTCACAAGCAGTTGGGCCCTGGATGCCTTCACCATGTACATTCCTCACATAGGCACTGAGAAAGAACTTGCATTCATGTAGCGTCTTTCATAAACTTGAGGCATCCTAAAGCCCTTCACGATCAGTCAAATATTTATTTTTTCAATATAACCATGTAGGAAATGGAGCAGCTGATTCCACACAACAAGGCCCTGCAAACAGGAAGTAAATGACTGACCAGCCAATTAGTGGTGTTGGTGAGTGACGATTGTTGTCCCAGACACTGGAGAGGGAACTCTCTATTCTTATAGGCACCCGAACAGGCAGGTGTGGCCTTAGTTTAATATTTAATATTTCATCTGAAAGCTGCCACTCCTCTCACTACTGCCTGAGAGATTGTTTCCGCTGGTCGGGGAATCTAAAACACAGGGATACAGTCTCAGGATGAGGGAGCCGATCATTTAGGACTGAGATGAAGAGAAGTTATTTCACTCAAAAGGTTGTGAATCTTTGGAATTCTCTGATCGTTGCTCTATCGTTGAATGTATTTAAGGCTGGGATAGACACATTTTTGGTCTCTCAGGGAATTTAGGGATATGGGCGTGGGCAGGAAAATGGAGTTGAAGCCCAAGATCAGCCATGATCGTATTGAATGGCGGGGCAGGCTCGATGGGCCAAGGTGTTCTTGTTGCCCTCAGATCCAGGATGGGGACTTGAATCCACAACTTCAGTTCGACTCATTACTGGGTCTAATGGCGACTGGGTCCAAATTGTATCTCCAGGTTCGTCTGTCTCTGGAAAACTCTTGATAGTGGAAATTGGAAGTTTGGTCAAAAGTGCAAAATGCTTTTTCAAAAGGCTGTGCAATCGGTGGAAATTATATGATATCTGGATATTTCGCTAAGAAGCAATTCAATAGACCCAGATCCTCCCGGGATCATACCTGGCTTTTGCCTTCTTGAAAACAGAAAATGCTGGAATGGCAGATTTCGCTCCCTAAAGGCCATTGGTGAGCCAGATGGGTTTTTACAACAATCAACGATAGCTCCATGGTCACCATTACTGAGACGAGCTTTATATTCCAGATTTATTAATTGAATTTAAATTCCACCAGCTGCTGTGGTGGGATATGAATTCATGTTGCCAGAGCATCAGCCTGGGCCTCTAGATTTACCAGTCCAGTGATATTACCATGACACCACATTCTCCCCTTAAATGCCCTAAACTGGACCTGGACTTATATGCAAGGCACAATATCAAAGTTTACAGATGACACAATGCTCAGAAATGTTGTAAACAATGAGGAAAATTGTAGCAGGCTTCAGGAGGACTAAAATAGATTGGTGAAACGGGAAGATACAGATGAAATTTAACACAGAGAATTGTGAAGTGATATATCCTGATAGGAAAAATTAAGAGAGGCAACAAATGGCACAAGTTCAAAGGGGCTGCAAGAACAGAGAGACTGGTACACAAATCTTTTAAGGTGGCAGCACAAGTGTGGAGCAGAATGGGATCCTTGTCTTTATCAATATCGGAGTAAAGCAAAGTAGGTTATAAAGCAAGTAGGTTATACCAAACTTTTATAAAACACTGGTTAGGCCTCAGCTAGAGTACTGCGTTCAGTTCTGGGTGCCACACTTTAGGAAGGGTGCCAAGGCCATATGGACAGTTGAGAAGAGATTTACTAGAATGGTACCAGGACTGTGGGATCCCCATTATATGGAAGACTGGAGAAGCTGGGATTGTACTCCTTAGAGCAGAGAAGGTTAGGAAGAGATTTGACAGAGGCGCTCAAGATCATGAATGGTTTTGAAGAGTACAAGGTGAAATTGTTTCCAGTGGCAGAAGGGTCAGTAACCAGAGGACACAGATATAAGGTAAATGAACCAGAGAGACCTTTTTTTATGCAGCAGGTTGTCGTGATCTGGAATGCACTGCCTGAAGGGTGATGGAAGCAGCTTCAACAATAACATTCAAAAGAGAACGAGATAAATACTTGCAGGGTTATGGGCAAAGGGCAGGGTATTGGGATTAATTAGCTCTACTGGCAGAGGTGAGCTGAATAGCCTTCTGTGCTGTATGATTCTAGATTCAGTGGTGACTGTCCATCGACCCCTGCTAGACAGGGCAGTGTCAGGAGAGTTTGATGCCAATGCTCCCCAGAGTCAGATCACAGATTCATAGAATGGTTACAACATGGAAGGAGGACATTCGGCCCATTGTGTCTGTGCCAGCTCTGTAAGGGCAGTTCACCTAGTGCCACTACTCCACCTTTTCCCTATAGCCCTGCAATTTTGTCTCCCGATAATAATCTAATTCTCTTTTGAAAGCCAATGTAGGATCTGCCTCCACCACACTCTAAAGTCCATTATAGATCCTAACAACCCATGCGTAAGAAATGTTTTTCCTCACGTCACCATTGCTTCTTTTGCCAATCATCCTAAATCAGTGCCCTCTGCTTCTCCATCTTACATAAGAACTAGGAGCAGGAGTAGGCAATTCAGCCCCTCGAGCCTGCCCCACCATTCTATACGATCATGGCTGATCTCATTTCGGCCTCAACTCCAATTTTCCGCCCTCTCCCCATTACCTTTCAACTCATTACTAATTAAAAATCTGTCTATCTCCTCCTTAAATTTATTCAACGTCCCGACATCCACTGCACTCTGAGGTAATGAATTCCACAGATTCACGACCCTTTGAGAAAAGTACTTCCTCCTCATCTCTGATTTAAATCCACCACCCCTTAGCCTAAAACTATGGCCTCTCGTTCTAGAATGCCACACAAGGGGAAACATCTGCTCCACATCTACTTTGTCTATCCTCTTTAGCATCTTATATACCTCAATTAGATCTCCTCTCATCCTTCTAAACTCTAGCGAGTATAGGCCTAAACTGCTCAATCTCTCCTCATAAGACAAGCCCCCCCATCTCTGGAATCAATCTAGTGAACCTCCTGTGCAACTACATCCTTCCTCAAGTAAGGGGACCAAAATTGTGCACAGTACTCCAGGTGCAATCTCACCAATGCCTTGTACAGTTGCAACAACACTTCCCTATTTTTATACTCTAGTCCTTTAGCAATAAATGCCAAAATTCCATTTGCCTTCCTTATTACCTGCTGTACCTGCATACTAGCTTTCAGCGATTCATGCACGAGGACACCCAGAACCCTCTGCACTGCATTGGGAATCATTTATCCCTAACTACCCTGTCCATATCCCTCATGATTTTGAACACCTCTATGTTATGACTGATGCAGCTAGTAAAGCAGAGTTATTTAAAAAAAATCCCAGAGGGAGACTTTAAACAACTGTCATAACCAATAATTTTAAGTGTTATGTTTGAGATGCGACTCCAAACTCAGGAATCAGACCATTAGTTCTCAAGGTTTTACATTAACTAATTGAAACATTGTATTAATTTACAGAGGTTAAAATATGTACACATGGCTACAAATTACTATCATAGCTTTTAACAAATTCCCAAACTAATCTCCATTAAGGCAACAGCAACCCATAGACTTAAGCAAACACCAGGCAAAGTATTTTCACTTTACGAATTCAAAATGAGGTGCTTTCCACTGTGGAGCCAGTTGGAGGCTTGCAGCTGCCTTTTGATCTTACATTGCCTCTGCCTGCACACCCAGATACTACTGAAGTTATATCTACCAGCCCATTGAATGTTAATTCTCATTGTATCAACAACCTCTTTGAACTTCACCTTTTAACAATGAAACCCCTTTCATAACACCAATTTAATTGGTAATGTAAACATATTGCTTGGTAGCTGTCAGAAGGCTGTCAAGTTTTCACGCCACTTCTTGAATGCTCTGTTCAAAAAATGCAAGTGCACGCTATCTCTCTTACATATCAAAACTAGTACATATCAAAGCGCCCAGACTAGCTGGCTTTAATCCAATTAAGACACACCCACAGACTAAACCTCTATTTTAAAAGAAAAATATTTTCCAAAATATATACATTAATAGCTTCATGACACTCTATCAAATCTCCTCTCAATATTCTCTTCTCCAAGGAGAACAGCCCCAGCTTCTCCGGTCTATCCATGTAATTGAAGTTCCTCATCCCTGGGACCATTCTTGTAAACCTTTTTTGCACAGGCCCACATCCTTGCTAAAGTGTGGTACCCAGTACTGCACACAATTCTCCAACTGAGGCTGAACCACCAGTGTTTTGTACAGGTTTATCATAACTCCCTCGCTTTTGTACTCTATGCCCCTATTTTTAAAACCAGATATGACAAAGATAGCCTGAAAACCCTTGCTTCCCAGGCACACATTTGTTCAGCGCCCTAGGTGAGTTCCCAGTGGCACAAAGATCACATGAAGAGGACAACATAGCAAATCATGCTCTCGGACAAGTAAAGGTCACCCTGCTTCGGGTCACTTCGTTCAATGATTGCCCATTTGATTTTATAGCACGGAAGGAGGCCATTCAGTTGGCTGCATCTCTGCCAGCTCTTAGCAACCCCTCCTTCCCCCTTTTCTTCCCCCTTTCCCCATACGCTTTAAATCTTTTTTGAAATATTTAGCCACTTTCCGTTTTGGCATTCTTGCGTTTGTCCTGATGAGTACAAAACAAAAAGCTTTGGCAGCATGTCTCTCTTTTCAGCGATATTCTGTAATACTATACACGTCTGGCCAGAGCCAGGAGAGTGCAAGCCCCTGGTTACAACAACAACTTATATTTATATAGCATTTTTAACATAATAAGGGCGTTTCACAGGAGCAATTTTCGAACAAAATTTGACACTGAGTCACTTAAGCGGCAGGATTTTTAGGTTGGCGTGTGGGCATGATCAACGGGCCCGGGAGCGGCCAGAGAATGGACCGTTGCCCGCAATCAGCCCCCAACTGTGATTTCACTCTGGCTGGCCAGTTAACGGGCAGCCAGCATGAAGCATACGCTGAAATGCTCAGCGCTGCCGGGGTGGGTGCGGGAGGAGGGTGGGCGCTGAATGAAAGCTCCCTGAAGGCAGAGAGCTGCCTCAGGGAGCTGGAGGCTTCAAAATAATTAAATAAAGATTTTAAAAGCCGGAAAATAATGTCCACGCATCAGAATCAGTCACCTGAACATATACATGATGAAAATTCTGTCCATACGTTTTAATTTTTTTAAGTTTAATAAGGGAAACCTCATCCCGCCCTTGGGTGAGTTAACAGCAAAAATGCAAAGTCCGCCCAGCAGATTCGCCTGGTCGCCAACCGTAAGGTCGGACAGACAACGAATTGGAACTTTAACAACTTTAATTGTCTCCTTAATTGTCGGCAGGTGAACTTCCAAAAGTCCAAACTCCAAAAGAGGGCGTGCGCCCTCCGACCGAAATATCACGCGAGCGCGGGATGACATCGGGACATTTGCCCGACGTCATCTTGTGCGATTTCGTATCCGATCGGAAAAATTTTGCCCAAGGAGATGTTAGGGCAGGTGACCAAAGTTTGGTCAAAGAGGTAGGTTTTAAGGAGCATCGTAAAGGGGGAGATGGAGGTAGACAGGCGGAGAGATTTAAAGAGGGAATTGCAGAGCACTGGGACTGGACAATGGAAGGCAACTACCAATGGTGTAGTGATTAAAATTGGGATGCTCAAAAAGCCAGAATCGGAGGGGTGCAGATATCTGAGGGTTGTGGGGCTGGAGGAAATTACCTGGTCATTGTTTGGATTTATCTCTCTCCAGCATGAGACACAGAATGAGAAGCGCAAGATCCATTACTTCATGCTGAATGCTCCGTGGAATGTGCTCTGCTATTATGCAGAGGACATGAGGCTGTGTGTTCCTCTGCAGGTAGGTGAATCATCCAGGGCCTGTGGAAAGGCTCGGTGTTTATTTACTGGGTGTCTATTTCATTACTTTCATCTCCAGTTTTAATTATTTTTCATTGCTTTCAACTCCAGTTTTTGTCCCTTTCTTTCCTGAAGACAGTCGGGCTGATTTTACTGACCGTTCACTCCCTCCCTGGTTGCAATGGACAGGCACATAGGTTGGGTTGAAGAGGTAGAGACCTGGATCGGTGGGGCTCTACCCTTTGAATATTACCCGGGGTTAACTGGAGATTTGGTTGGCGAGGGTGGAACCCACCCTACATGTGGCACAGACCTGCTGAAGTTTTTGGATGGGGGAGGTGGGGGGGAAATGCCCAGACTCCTGTCCCATGTTTATTTTGGATGGTGGCCTTGTAGCCTGCCATGGCCACTGCCCTTCCCCCACCCACAGCCCTGATCCCTCCCCTGAGTCCCTGCTGAGCAATAGGTCCATATGTCAGCTGAAGATTTAAAGGTAATCTGCCTCCAATGTTTTGGACTCCTCTTCCTGCACCACACCGTGCATGCCCACCACGTCCCCCTCTCCCCCCAAATCTCAGCACAGGACCTTGAAGTCCAGTTGGTGTCTTCAAGCAGACAATTCCCCAACGACAGTCGGGAGGTCCCAATCACCAAGGCCAGAGCTGTAGCTGCCTCTGACGTTCTTGGGCATTCTGCACTGCCAGTGAGGCCACTTGCACTCAGGGTGTACCTGACTTGGAGGCAGGAAATCCTGGTGATCCTATAGGTGCCGGTGGCAATATAAGTGCTCTACCCCTGATACGGGCTAGAATAGGGTTCCTGCAGTGTGCAATCTTTTCCTCATCTAACTTCCATGTCGATCCAGAGAATGGGATTTCACTCTCCCAAGCCCATTGACACTGAGGCCAATTATGGTGCTTCACCACTGCCTCGTTTGAGACCATAGTTAGCCAGCACTATTAATAATGAAGGAAAAAACTAATTAGTTCAAAAATACAATTCCAAAATACACTTGTCCGCAAACAGGCTAATCCTCGGAGTGACACTGCTATTTCACTGCCAAATTAAGGTGAATTATAGATGGTTCTTTGCTGTGGATGGACTTAACTTCACCTCAGAGCTTGTCTGCCCAAAAATGGAAGCTTTTATCCTCTTTCTGGGCTGAATTGGAAAGGTATGCCTACAAGTGAAAACCTAATAAACTGTCCTTGTGGACTGTAACATTCTCTTAAAAATGGGGTTGTTTTTACATAGACTATGTAACACAGAAGCAGACCAACTCTAGCTGAACGTTTTCCTAGAGATTTCTTTCTCATGACCACTTTCCTCTAATGGGTCCGCCCCCACACTCCTCCTATTGGTCACCGGACAAGTCCATCCTCGTGCTGTATCGCCTTCTCTGCCAATTGGAAAATGAATAGATTCCTCATGACCCAGTTGGATGAGTCTTTAGTGTCTGTCAAACAGTCTTTCATCCCAATGTCTGGCATTTTTATAATGAATAAACAAAAGTGTTGAAATAAAATTTACAGGAAAAACAACTGTATTTCAAGCCTCTATATTTTTTCCCCAGATGTTGCTCTCAGCACTCACAGACCTTAATTTCTGGGAGTCCAGGTGCAACCCTAGCAGCACATCAGGCCCATACTGGGATCACAATCATAGGAACAAGAATAGGCCATTCAGCCCCTCGAGCCTGCTCCATCGTTGAATTTGGTCATGGCTCATCTTATCTTTGCTCTATTTACCCGCCTTAACTCTGTAAACCTTAATAACCTTGCCTAACACAGATCTATCAATCTCAGTTTTGACATTTTCAATTCACCCCTAGCCTCAACATCCTTTGAGGGAGAGAGTTCCAGATTTCCACTACCAGTTGTGTGAAGAAGTGCTTCCTGACATCACTCCTGAATGGTCTAGTTCTAATTTTAAGGTGGTGCCTCCTTGTTCTGGACATTCTGGAGGAAATATTTTCTCACTACACACCCTATGAAATACTCTAATCATCATAAATTAGTCCACTCCTTAAGCTTTTATACTCAAGAGAATACAAGCCTAGTTTATAAGACCTATCCTTGTAAATAAACCTGTTACCATCTCCGTGGGGAAACCATTAACCAAAATAACCAAATTTACCAAATGACCCCCAAAGAAGAAGTTACTAACAAGATTTCATTTTTTGTAACATTTATTTTAACATGAATCAGAATCAACATAAATTAAACGTGAATTAACAGTCAAATGATACTTGTTATGATGTGGCAGGTGGTATTTGCCAGGTGAACCAAATCCACAAGGGAAACTTGGCCACGCTATCACAACGGTTTAGCAATTTGCATTTATTATGAGAAGATTTGGGCACTGAATTCAGAAGTAATGAATCCACTAACACCTTTAGAGATTATAAAAACTAAATTAAAACATCTATTAACTAAAGAAAAGATTTCAAACACGTACATAAGGTTACATTTGCTTAATGCTGTAACAAATCCCAAAATTCCTAATACAACTGACTCCCAACTACACACCCCCTTTAAAGCAACAGTCCAAAATAGATTTTAAATTTAAATAGCAAGCCAGCAAATTTATCACAGCACCCACTCGACAGTGGAATTCCAAAGGCTTTTTTCCAGCTTTCGTTATTGGACACAGCAGACTTCTACACACATATGGCTGGAGGCTTCCCCAAGGCTGTTTTACACACTCCTTTTAGTTCTTATATGGCCCCACATGTATATATGTTTCTCTCTCTTTAAACTGTAATTCCATTGTTTTATATGCCTTTGAAAATGTACGTTTCCCATTATATAAAAATCTTTCATGTTGCTAATATGACCAGTACCTTTTGGGAAAACTAAACATAATAACCTTGCCATATTTACCTTGTTAGTTGTAAACATCTTACCATCCCTATGAAACCCAGACAACTCCATTTATCTAAAAATGCAAATTTCCAACACATCTTACATGCTAAGACCTCATCCATGTTTACTTATAAACATTTCAAATGCCTTTTACCCCTAACTCCTTTTGCTAATTTCAAGCTTGCCGTCTATCTGATTCTAATTTAATTAAATTACACAGACAGAACCATCTACACTCACACCCATAAACCTACTTTACAATAAACCACAATCATATTATGAAAAATATTATAGTTTTGTGACATACTCCAAATAAAAAGGTAAATTTCACTTTAGTCGATACACCAAAGATACATCTTACACAACCACAAACATTCCTCTTCAGCATATATGGTATTACATAACTACACAACCAAAATATGCTACTCTTTATTCACGCAGGGTGGGCCAGGAGTCCTATTTAACAACAGATTTCACCTCTGAGCAGTAAGGCACACTTCTATGAAAACTCTCTCCCTTGGGTCCTGACAGTCCTGATGGTATAACTTTCCAGAGTTCTGTTTCAGCTGACCAATCAGTAACAACCCCGTTCATGGTTTGGCCACTTCTGGGAAAACACCCAGCTCTCTAGCAACTCAGAGCTATTCACACAGCTTTCCACGTTTTAGACCATTTTGACCAGCTCACCCACTACCTCCAAGAGCCCTGTCTCCTTTTCTGCCAAAAGAAAAACTGACATCTTCTTGAGAGTGATTTGCTTCTTCTCTTCACAAGAATTCTCTGTGTTCCTCTTTTTGTATCTGCCTGCTTTCTCTTTGTGTTTACATCTGGGCACTGATTGCCTTCACCCTCCAGCTGCTCTAGCTGTAGCTCCTCTTTGTATCTTTTTTTCATTCACAGGGTATGGGCATCGCTGGCTAAGCCAGCATTTATTGCCCTTCTCTAGTTGCCCTTGAGAAGGTGGTGGTGAGCTGCCTTCTTGAGCCGCTGCTGTCCATGTGGTGTAGGTACACCCACAGTGCTGTTAGGGAGGGAGTTCCAGGATTTTGACCCAGTGACAGTGAAGGAACGGCGATATATTTCCAAGTCAGGATGGTGAGTGACTTGGAGGGGAACTTCCAGGTGGTGGTGTTCCCATCTATCTGCTGCCCTTGTCCTTCTAGATGGTAGTGGTTGTGAGTTTGAAAGGTGCTGTCTAAGGAGCCTTGGTGAGTTTCTGCAGTGCATCTTATAGATGGTACGCACTGTTGCTACTGTTAGTTGGTGGTGGAGGGAGTGAATGTTTGTGGATGTGGTGCCAATCAAGTGGGCTGCTTTGTCTTGGGTGGTGTCAAGTTTCTTGAGTGTTGTGGGAGCTGCACTCATCCAGGCAAGTGGAGTGTATTCCATCACACTCCTGACTTGTGTCTTGTAGATGGCAGACAGGCTTTGGGGAGTCAGGAGGTGAGTTCCTCGTCGCAGGATTCCTAGCCTCTGACCTGCTAGCGTTGCCACAGTGTTTATATGGCTAGTCCAGTTCAATTTCTGGTCAATGGTAACCCCCAGGATGTTGATAGTGGGGGATTCAGCGATGGTAATGCCATTGAATGTCAAGGGGCGATGGTTAGATTCTCTCTTGTTGGAGATGGTCATTGCCTGGTACCTGTGTGGCGTGAATGTTACTTGCCACTTATCAGCCCAAGCCTGGATATTGTCCCGGCCTTGTTGCATTGGATATGGACTGCTTCAGTATCTGAGGAGTTGCAAATGGTGCTGAACATCGTGCAATCATCAGCGAACTTCCCCAATTCTGACCTTATGTTGGTAGGAAGGTCATCGATGAAGTAGATGAAGGCAGTTGGGCCTAGGACATTACCCTGAGGAACTTTTGCAGTGATGTCATGGAGCTGAGATGACTGACCTCCAACAACCACAACCATCTTCCTTTGTGCTACGTATGACTCCAATCAGTGGAGAGTTTTCCTCCTGATTCCCATTGACTCCAGTTTTGCTAGGGCTCCTTGATGCCACACTTGGTCAAATGTGCCCTTGATGTCAAGGGCAGTCACTCTCACCTCACCTCTGGAGTTCAGCTCTTTGTCCATGCTTGAACCAAGGCTGTAATGAGGTCATGAGCTGAGTGGATCTGGTGGAACCCAAACTGAGCATCAGTGAGCAGGTTATTGTTAAGCAAGTGCCACTTAATAGCACTGTTGATGACCCCTTCCATCACTTTACCGATGATCGAAAGTAGACTAATTGGCCGGGTTGGATTTGTCCTTCTCTTTGTGTACAGCACATACCTGGGAAATCTTCCACATAGCTGGGTAGATGCCAGTGTTGTAGCTGTACTGGAACAGCTTGGCTAGGGGCACGGCAAGTTCTGGAGCAAAAGTCTTCAGTACTATTGCCGGGATATTGTCCCATAGCCTTTGAGGTATCCAGTGCCTTCAGCCTTGATATCACATGGAGTGAATCGAATTGGCTGGAGACTGGCATCTGTGATGTTGGGGACCTCCGGAGGAAGCCGAGATGGATCATCCACTCGACACTTCTGGCTGAAGATTGTTGCAAATGCTTCAGCCTTGTCTTTTGCACTGATGTGCTGGGCTCCTCCATCATTGAGGATGGGGATATTTGTGGAGCCTCCTCCTCCAGTGAGTTGTTTAATTGTCCACCACCAATCACGGCTGAATGTGGCAGGACTGCAGAGCTTAGACCTGATCCGTTGGCTGTGGGATCGCTTAGCTCTGTCCATCACTTGCTGCTCATGCTGTTTGGCATTCAAGTAGTCCTGTGTTATAGCTTCAGCAGGTTGATACTTCATTTTTAGGTATGCCTGGTGCTGTTCCTGGCATGCCCTTCTGCACTCTTCATTGAACCAATGTTGATCCCCTGACTTTGTGGTAATGGTAGAGTGGGGGATACGCCGCGACATGAGGTTATTGTGGTTGAACACAATCCTGCTGCTGCTGATGGCCCACAGCGCCTCATGGATGCCCAGTCTTGAGTTGCTAAATCTGTTTGAAATCTATCCCGTTTAGCACGGTGGTAGTGCCACACAACATGAATGTGAAGCTGGGACTTGGTCTCCACAATGACTGTGTGCAATGGTCACTCCTACCAATACTGTCATGGACAGATGCATCTGTGGCAGGCAGGTTGGTGAGGATGAGGTCAAGTATGTTTTTCCTTCTTGTTGTTTCCCTCACCACCTGCCGCAGACCCAGTCTAGTAGCTATGTCCTTTAGGACTCGGCCAACTTGGCCTGTGGTAGTGCTACTGAGCCGCTCTTGGTGATGGAATTGAAGTCCCCCACCCAGAGCACGTACTGCGCCCTTGCCACCCTCTGTGTTTCCTCCAAGTGGAGTTCAACATGGAGGAGCACTGATTCATCAGCATAGGGAGGGCGGTACGTGGTGATCAGCAGGAGGTTTCCTTGTCCATGTTTGACCTAATGCCATGAAACTTCATGGGGAAGGATTTTTCCCTCATTGTGGGGGAAGTTCAGGAGTGGGCACGTGCAGGCGCACCTCCGATCGGTGCCCCTGATCAGGGGCGCACTGCCATTTTATGTGAGTGGACCAATTAAGGCCTGCCCACCATTATGTCGGCCAGGAAGTGCTATGCGCTCCCTGTGCGGGCGGGGGGGTGGATTCCCTAAGCCGAGGGTGCGCTCTTTCACGCATACATGCGGAAGAGAGCACTCATCTCCCTGAGGCTAAGTGCAGCCTCAGGGAGATCGCTGCCAAATTCAAAACTGTGAAATATAGAAAAATAAAATTTCCCTGGCATGTCCCCTCATGTGTCATGAGCACATGAGTTGGCACATGTTCATCACTTTTAATTAAAGTTTTATTAAATTTTTAAAAACTTACATGAAACCTCATCCCGCCCGTGGATGAGGTTTCATGCTTTTTCCGAAGCCCACCAAGGCTCCCGGCCTGCCCACCAACCTTAACGTTGGACGGGCAGGTCCTTTAAGTACTTCAATTAGTTTTTAAATGGCCTTAATTGGCTATTGACAGGTCAGCGGATGCACAGCTGATTCGGCTGCCCCCCACCCCCACCCCTCCGTCGACCTGAAAATTGAAATGACGCAGGGTGAGGTCGGGAGTTCCGCCCAATGTCATCCCGTGTCATTTTACACGTTGGCGAGTGGGCTCCACCTCCCCGCTCGCCAAACTCAATATCCGGCCCATGGAGTCTGGAGTCGATGTAGAGGACTCCCAGGGCAACTCCTTCCTGACTGTATACCACTGTGCCACCACCTCTGCTGGGTCTGTCCTGCTGGTGGGACAGGACATATCCAGGGATGGTGATGGTGGTGCCTGGAACATTATCTGTAAGGTACGATTCTGTGAGTAGAACTATGCCAGGCTGTTGCTTGACTAGTGTGTGAGACAGCTCTCCCAATTTTGGCACAAGCCCCCAGATGTTAGTAAGGAGGACTTTGCAGGATCGACAGGGCTGGGTTTGCCATTGTTGTTTCCGGTGCCTAGATCGATGCCTGGTGTTCTGCCCAGTTTCATTTCTTTTTAATGGCTTTGTAGCTGTTTGATACAAGTACTTCTCAAACATTCATAAAAACAATTACAGATCCCACAGACCTTTTAAAGAAATTACAAATGTTCTTTACTGCACTGCTTCCAGGTTAAAGGTTGCCACGAGCCCTCTAAGCCAGTATCATTCTACTGAATGTGTGCTGCATCCCCCTCTAAGGCTAATAAATCCCTCTTGAGGGGCAGTGCCCAGGATTCAGCACAGTACTCGCAATGGGGTTTAAGCAGAAACTTCTCTTTATTCTTTCATGGGATGTGGGTGTCACTGGCAAGGCCAGAATTTGTTGCCCAGCCCTAATTGCCCTTGAACTGAATAGCTTGCTAGGCCATTTTAGAGGGCAGGTAAGAGTCAACCACATTCCTTTAGGCCTGGAGTCACATGTAGGCCAGACCAGGTGAGGATGGCAGATTTCCTTCTCTAATGGGTTTTTACAATAATCGATGAGTTTCATGGTCACCATTACTGAGACTAGCTTTATATTCCAGATTTATTAATTGAGTTTAAATTACACCAGTTGCCATGGTGGGATTTGAACCCATGTCCCCAGAGCATTAGCCTGGCCTTTAGATTACTGGTCCAGTGACCATTACTAGTCCATTACCACTAAACCACCATCTCTCCTAAATCTGCACAATTCTAGTATTACTTCTGCCCCTTTGTATTCTAGTCCTCAAGATAAAGGCCAACGTGGAGATGGCAGAGGTAATGGATGGGGTGAAAATTGTTAGGAACATTGCATAGGAAAGGCTGGCTATGCTTAGAGTGGATAAGTCACCTGGTCCAGATGGCTTGCATTCCAAGTTGTTAAAGGAAAGTGCCAGATGATTGGAGAGAGGCAAATGTGACACCCTTATTCAAGAAAGGATAGCCCTAGCAAATACAGGCCATTTAATTTAACATCAGTGGTGGGTAAGGTTTTTGAAAGGGAAGAAGTCAACAAGCACTTGGAGAGGTTTGAGTTAATTAAGGATAGAGGGTTTGTAGCGGCCTTTAACATGGAAGCAGTATAGTAAGGAACATTTGTAATTTCTTTAAAATGCCTATGGGATCTATAATTGTTTTTAAGAGTTTGTTTGAAAAGTACTTCTAAGACTTTGCCCCAATTGTAAAGAGATCAATTGTAATTTTCTTGATAATAAGAAATATTGGTTAATGTGACCTGGTGACCCTTGACCTGGAAGAAGTACCAAGGGAAGGAAATTAAGAAAGAAGCAGCGTGGCTAGCAAACACAAAGGAGAGCTGCAGACACAAAGTAGAGCTACAACCAGGGGAGCTGGTGGGTGAAGGCGATCAGCCAGCACAGATGGGTAAAAGGCAGATTGTGCTTGACTATTTGATTTTTTTGATGAAGCAACAGAGGAGGTTGATGAAGGGAATGTGGTGGATGTTGTCTATATGGATTTTAAGAAAGAGTTTGACAAAGTACCACCTAAAGGTTGGTTAACAAAATTGTGGCCCATGGAATAAGGAGGGTCAGTTTCAGCTTGAATAAAATATTAGTTTATGGACAGAAGGCAGTGAGTTGTGGTAAATAGTTGTTTTTCAGGCTGAAGGATGGTAGAAAGTCAGTGTTAGGACCTTGGCTTTTTTGATTTACGTAAGTGAGTTGGAAATTGGAATGTAGAGTAAAATTTCAAAATTTGCCAACGATACCAAACTTTGAGAGGGACAAACACTGAGGATGGTACTAATCGACTGCAACAGGACAGAGTGGGGTGGCAGAACGGGCAGATAAGAGGCAGATGGAATTTACTACAGAGTAAGTGTGAAGTGGTGCATTTTGGCAGAAGGGATAGGGAGCAACAATATAAACTTCCTATCGCCATGCCAACAAGCACCTCTTCCTGCTAACCTTCACATTGCCCACCTCACTGTCCTCTTGGTTGTCTCCTTTGGGCAGAGCTGCAGTGTTGGCTGGATCCCCCCTGCCTGCTGGTAGTTAATTGGTCGGCCAACATAATGTAATGATGCAGTCGAGGATCGGGTCAGGCACGTTGGCACCATAACATCCGCCCTGGCTTTGACTCCTTGACTACTCACACAAAATCCCAGCCACAATGAGAGCAGTGTGAGAGATATTGGTACTGGAGGCAGTGGGCAGTGAGAATGTCTTCGAGAGAATGAGAAAAAGATTGGGTTAGAAAGGCAGAGAGACATAGAAAGAATTAGAGCACTGGGAATGGTTTTATATCGAATAAAAGGTACACAGTGCAGCTGAACAGAAGGTGCTTTTTCTTTATTCTTTTACAGGATGTGGGCGTCACTGGCTAAGCCAGCATTTATCGCTGATCCCTAATTTCCCATGAGGAGGTGGTGGGGAGCTGCCTTCTTGAACTGCTGCAGTCCAGGTGGTGTAGGTACACCTACAGTGCTGTTAGGGAGGGAATTTCAGGATTTTGACCCAGCAACAGTGAAGGAACAGCGATATATTTCTAAGTCAGAGTGGTGAGTGACTTGGAGGGGAACATCCAGGTGGTGGTGTTCCCATGAATCTGCTGCAGTTCCCACGTACTGAATTAATTGTTCCTGTTATGAGGAGTGAAGCTCATTGGGATTAATAAAACTAATTAATAAAACGATTGTTACCACAATTCTAAAAAAAAGTAACCTCAGCTGCAATGGGATTTAGGGACAGCTGTGTTGTAGGCTGACTGACCTTGACAGTTTGGGATGGAGGTTTATGACCAGGCTATAGTCATATAAATCTTTACTATTGTTTCTTTCAGGCATCAGTAACGCATACCTCCAATTGGTCACAGGACTTATTCTCGAAGCTGGGAATCTGTAATATCATGCACGAAGACATTCTGTGCTCCCACCAAGAATGTTTCACCTGCCCGCTCCGATTCTCCAAGTTGGAAAGGTCTGTATGAAGTGGATTCCATGATAGTGTTGAGCTATCCTGTGAAAGATGGAAAGAGGGCTTGCATTTTGATAGCGCCTTAAAGTGTGCCAAGCGCTTTTCAGCCAATGAAGTACTTTTGAAGTGTAGTCACTGTTACAATGTAGGACACATGGTAACCAATTTGCCCACAGCAAGTGTTAACAGGATTTATACTAGTTGGTGAAGCCACAACTAAAACACGGAGCCTTTCGCTGCTGAGAAAATTTATTGACTTACTTAGTTCAATGTCAACATTCCTGACACACACCCAGTGTCCCTATTTATATGTGTTCAAATACCCATCACCTGTTTCCCTTAACAATGTAATTGACATCAACAAATCTTAAAATGTAAAAGCAAAATACTGCAGATGCTGGAAATCTGAAACAAAAATAAAAATAGCTGGAAAAACTCAGCAGGTCTGACAGCATCTGCGGAGAGGGATACAGTTAACGTTTCAGGATGCTGTCAGCCTTGCTGAGTTTTTCCAGCTATTTTTATTTAAATATTAAAATCTAATTGACATTAACATTGACAGCAAGCTCCCACAAACAGTATTGTGGTAATGAGCAGATAATCTATTTTTAGTGATATTGGTTCAGGGATAAATATTGGTTAAGACACCGAAGAGAATTCATTTGTTTTTCTTCAAAATAGTGACCTGGAATCTTTTACGCCCATCTGAGAGGGTAGATGGAGCCTTGGTTTAACACTTCATCCAAAAGATGGCACCTCTGACTGTGCAGCACTCCCTCAGTACTGCACTGAAGTGTCAGCGTAGAATTTGTGTTTGGGTCTCAGGTATGAGCCAGCTGCCTCTGGCACCTCTATCAATGCGAATAGGGTTGCTGAGGGTAGAGATAAAGGATTCTCTAATTGGTGGGATGTGACAAGTGATGTTCCCAAGGGATCTGAATTAAGGTCTTAATAACTTGGATGAAGGAATACAGGGTTATATGACCAAGTTTGCAGATGAGTGAGGATACAAAGTGACATAGATGAGCGAAGTGTGCAAAACTAAGGAAGGCACAGTTCAACCTGGGCAAGTGTGAGGTTGTGCAGTTTTGTCTTTGAGGAGAAAAGGTACTTGGGTGTTCAGAGATGTAAGTCACAAAAAAAAACTGGTGGACAGCTACAGAAGGGAATCAAAGAGACTAATGGAATGTTGGCCTTTATTGCAAGGGGCCTGTAACTCCAAGGGGAGAAAGTGAAGTTACAGTTGTACAGAACCTTGATGAGAACCTAGCTAGACACTGAATGTGGATTTAGGGACTGACCTTAGGAAGACTACATTGGCCTTGATGCATCATTGATTCACTAGATTGATATCAGGGTTTTGGAAAATTAGATTATGATGACGGGTTACAAAAACCTGGCTTGTTTTCCCATGGATTAACCTGAACATTCCAGGGGTGATCTAATGAAGATGTTTAAAATGATGATGTTAGGGCAACAAGAGCTGGTAAATTTTACAGTAAGGTCTGAACATTCCAGTCTTCACAGAGGTCACAATGACTTGGTCTCATGGATGAACAGTGTTTGCTTGTTTGTTTTATGCTGGGTGTTGCTGAGCTTTGTCGGACTGTGTTGTGCCAGGTTGTGTTGGGGTGATTGCTTTGCATTGCACTGTGTTGTGTTGTGCCCTCTGGAACCTCTGCACTCCTCGATTTCTGACCTCTTGAGCATCTCTGGTTTTTCACTATCCCACCATTGTTGGCTGAGCCTCCAGTTGCCTAGACCCTAAACTCTGGAATTCCCTCCCTATGCCTCTCCACATCTCCACTCCTTCAAGACAGTTCTTAAAACTAGCTCTTTGACCAAGCTCTTGGTCAGTTGTCCTAAAATCTCCTTATTTAGCTAGGTGTCAAATGTTGTTTGATAACATTCCTGTGAAATACCTTGGGATATTTCACACCAAAGGTGTTTTGTAAAGACAGGGGGTGTAATTTGATGTCCTCCCCCCGGGCGAGGTTGGTGGCAGGGGGGCATTTAATCAGGTGTGACTCTGGCAGGTGGGGACCCCACTGCCTTCCAGCCTCCAATCCGATTGAGTCGGTGGTGGGAAGGCCCATGGACAGCCGATTGAAGCCCCCTAAGTGGGCAATTAAAGTTCTTGGTGAGCAGGACTTCCGCCCCTGGGATACTTGATCCTGCGGAAGGCCCGTGTAGAGTAATGGGTTGATGGTTATGTTAATGAACCATGATGATGTTAATGATGTAACTGTGACATCAGGAGTCAGGTGTCCAACAGGATCCGAGAGAACTAGGCACAGAGTAGTCAGTGTCCTGAATACCACGTGCTTACCCTGAGGTCTTTGTAAATAGCTCTTAATAAATTGTTTGAAGTTAAACTATACAGAGTATCTCAAGTCTGTAGTAGGGAAGCAAAGCCTCATCAAGGTTCAGTAAGACTAGAAAGCATGGTATGAGTAACACCTCACTAAAGCTCAGCAACAACCCCAACAGCCCACCTCTATCCAGGAGCATTTAATATGTGGGAGAGAGGAGACGTGGGGCTCCCATGGCTCCCTAGGCTGCAGTGAGACCCTCGTCACCCCTGTTAAATACAACCCAGACTGTTGCTGTGTAGTTTCTGTTGGTGTTATATGATTGCAGTCCTTCTTGCACATACATGCTGTGCTTTTGTGTAGTGTGATGGTGTTTTGTGTGGTGTGATGGTGTTTTGTGTTGTGTTTTTGTGTGGTGTTTTTGTGTGGTGTGATGGTGTTTTGTGTTGTGTTTTTGTGTGGTGTGATGGTGTTTTGTGTTGTGTTTTTGTGTGGTGTGATGGTGTTTTGTGTGGTGTGATGGTGTTTTGTGTTGTGTTTTTGTGTGGTGTGATGGTGTTTTGTGTTGTGTTTTTGTGTGGTGTGATGGTGTTTTGTGTTGTGTTTTTGTGTGGTGTGATGGTGTTTTGTGTTGTGTTTTTGTGTGGTGTGATGGTGTTTTGTGTTGTGTTTTTGTGTGGTGTGATGGTGTTTTGTGTTGTGTTTTTGTGTGGTGTGATGGTGTTTTGTGTTGTGTTTTTGTGTGGTGTGATGGTGTTTTGTGTTGTGTTTTTGTGTGGTGTGATGGTGTTTTGTGTTGTGTTTTTGTGTGGTGTGATGGTGTTTTGTGTTGTGTTTTTGTGTGGTGTGATGGTGTTTTGTGTTGTGTTTTTGTGTGGTGTGATGGTGTTTTGTGTGGTGTTTTTGTGTGGTGTGATGGTGTTTTGTGTTGTGTTTTTGTGTGGTGTGATGGTGTTTTGTGTTGTGTTTTTGTGTGGTGTGATGGTGTTTTGTGTTGTGTTTTTGTGTGGTGTGATGGTGTTTTGTGTTGTGTTTTTGTGTGGTGTGATGGTGTTTTGTGTTGTGTTTTTGTGGGGTGTGATGCTGTTTTGAGCTGTTAGTCTCATTTATCCGGTGTGGTTTTGCACTTTCGGGAAGTTAGGAGAGAATGAATTACTCACTGCCGATGTTTTCTGTGCAGGTATTTAAATAGTGACAACCACGAGGACTTCTTCACCAACACACAGAGGCATGAGATAGTAAGTACTAGGCTGTCCAAGTAACCTATTGAACAGGCTGCCAGGCTCCAACCATCCATTGCATACGGTGCGATGGTATTTTGTGTTGTGTTTTGTGTAATGTGATGGTGTTTTGTGTTGTGTTTTTGTGTACCTGTTTGCTGTCAACGTGTGCCTGTGATTGGGGAAATCATGATGAAGTGATATTTGTTCCTTGTTCGTGTTTGGGAGTTTAGTTAATGTTGTCAGTAATGATGTTGGTTCTTTAAGCCGCAGCAGTTTTTTCGGAGCAATGCTGGTTTTGAAGCAACGTTACTGGCAATTGAATAGCCTGTGGATAATGGGCAATGGTCTGCGGGCCTGTAAAATGCTGCACATGTGCAAACTCCACAAATTACCGCGTTCATTCCCTTGCATGCATCCCTGTTTATTATTTTTTTTACTCTACGAGGGGCTATGTTGTGACATAAGAAGGCTGGGCTTGCTCCTTCCAGGCATCTGTCCTCGTAGCTTCAGATGAAGGAGCTCAGGGATGTGGGAATGCTCCTCTACTCCCGACTGACACTGAGCTCAGTGACACAGGATGAATCTGACTTCAGCTCGGGATCCTGGAAGTCTGAACCTCAGTGTTTGTGGGTGTGAGCTGTTGCCTCCAGCCAATGGGCTTTGTCAACATCTTGGCTTCTTGAACAAAGGGATTTGATCTGACTCTAATGTTCGTCACTCTTTTCCCCCTTTGGGCAGGTCTATGAAATATTAGCGAGGGCCAAATATGGGCATCGGCGAAAGGGCCAGACTGGTATCGACAGCCTGTTGAATGAGAAGGTGTTTTCGGCTGCGTTTCCCCTTCACGATGTAAGAGCTTTGCTTTGAATTTGAGTTCTCGTTCCAAGCGTCAGAGACACTTTAACCGACCCTGTCACACACCTTTCAGATACAGGGACAATACCTCAAATCCAGCTCCCAGAGAACTGGCAGTGCCCGACAACCGGACTTTTTTAAAGCGGTCCATGCAAGCATTTTGAAGTGCTATTAAATGCGTGAAAAAAAACCCCTGATTAGCTTGTTTGGGGAGTTGCTGCGTTTGGCACAGTGGCGTGCGAACAGTTGCCCCCTTCGCCCGCCTGTCACTTCCCGCACTCCGAGTGGCCAGGGCAACACTTGACCCCACCCGGCCCGGCTCTGAAAAGTTCAGGGAGCTGCACTTTTCTGCACAACTTCCATCTCGAGTGTTTCTCTCTCAAGTGACCTGAAGTGAACACAGCTTTTAAGTTGTGGCCTTACCAAAGCACCATCCACAGCTTCGGTGTGGCTTGCCTTGGATTTAGATTTGATCGCCGTCAATCTTTATCTAATTACGCCACAGCCCCACAGTGTGAAATGCCTCAGGACCTTTTTCCGAAAACCGGCAAGGTCCTAAATCCGGCAAGGATTCGGTCCCCAGGCTGCCGGATTTGATACATTGTACCTGTAACTCTACATCCTGGATCCCTGAGCTTCAGAACTCAATACCAGTTGGCTGGGGCTGGTGGGATCTGGGCGGGGGGGTGGGGGGGTGGGGGGTAGAGTTAATACTGAGGAACAGTGCCAGAAAATACAGTAAGACATTAACAGACTTGACGAATGGATGTGCCAATGACAAATCAATTTCATTGTAGATTAAGTGTGAGGCATCCCATTCTGGTAGAAGCAATAAGGAGGCCGCACAATCCTTTGAAAATAAGAGCTTAAATGGGGTAGAGGAGCAGAGGGATCTGACAGTACAGATACACAAATAATTAAAAGTAGCAAGGCAGGTTAATAAGGCCATAAATACACACAAACTAAGCATTGGGGTTCTTTTCTAGAAGGATAGAATTGTAAAGCATCAAAGTTTTGTTAAATTTAGATATAATCATTTTTAGACCTCACTTGGAGTTTTGTTTGCAGTTCTGGCCTGCATATTACAAAAGGGATATTGGGACATTGGAGAAGGTGCAAAAAATTTTCACAAGAATGATACCAGAACCGAGAGGTTATAGTGATTAGGAAGGACAAAACAGCCATGGCTGTTTTCTCTGGAAAGGAGAATGAGGGGTGACCGGATCCAGATCTTTAAGATTAAGAAAGGGCTTGATAGTAACTTGGACAATATCTTTTCACTTGTGGGACAGCCTAAATCTAAAGACCATCAAAATAAGGTAATAAACCCAGTAAGGAATTGAGAAGAAACTTCTTTATTCAAGAGTGGTTAGAATGTGGGACCAGCTCCATGTAGTGCATTTTGGAGTGTGCCTGATTTGTGGCCCTGCTGATTTTGAAATTCATGAAGTTAATGATGATAAAAGAGTCAGCTGTCTCTTGGGTACTGCCCTCTGTGACTCCACGCTCCCACTGTCAAAGGCTGCCCATCGGGCATGCTCAGGGGGAAGATTTAACCCGACTAGCCTGACTGAGGATCTGGCTCGGACCAAACCACAATGGAATTGATTTCACTGCTTGTTTAACTCCCAGTGTGTCAAACCAAGAGAAGCGTACAGGGAAGGCATTGAATGAGCAAACTCTTTGATCAGCCTTTGAGAGTCAAGCAATCGCTAATGATTATAATTGGTTTTGCTTGCAGGGTCCATATGAGGCCTTTGGTAAGGGCATGTGTCCTGAGGAGCTCGGCCATAGACAGGTACTGTATGCGTATTGGGCTTGCTGGGACAAGTGGTATAAATACCAGCCGCTGGACCATATCCGGGATTACTTTGGAGAGAAGATTGCCTTTTACTTCACATGGTTAGGTATGGTTCTGCCTCAATGACATTTTAGTTTAATCCTCTTCAACTGCCACAAACCCACAATAGAACGAAGGAAGCCCAGAATCAGCCCCAATAACTCATCTCTTTACCCACTGACTCCCTCAAGTTTATAGCAAATTCTCCCGTAACCTTTTCCCTGCCATCTGATTCCCTGGGCAGCCCACAGCCCTCTGTTTAAAGTAGGTCAGTGTTAAATGCCTGTGCACTAATCATCTCTTCTAATCTCGAGCTCATGTCCTTTTGGTTAAGAGCTAGTCTTTCTTAAATACATCTTAGGAGTGATCCTATGGCTCAGTGAATACATACACTGCCCCTGTAAACCTAGGGACCAGTCACCAGTTTGCACTGAGCTAGCTCACTTCAGCTTAAAGTGTTCCGGGTGGTCTCAATGGGGGAAGTTTTTAACCCAAGCCACCGTCTGGCCTAGGGTCTCTATGATGCCAGCATTAGCTGCCCTGGGGTGTCAATATTACCCATCCTGTCTGCAAACCAAGTGCTATGCTTTATATCTAGAGGGATAGGATTGAAGAGTAGGGAGGTTATATTGAACCATGGTTAGATTGCACTTAAGAGTCCTGTCACAATATTAAAAGAAAGGGAAACATAAAATTAGGAGCAGGAGTACAGCTGGATATCGAGGCACTGGAGAGGGTGCAGAAAATTACAAGGATGATACCAGAGCCACAGGAAAGGATTGACAGGCTGGGTCTCTTTTCTCTTGACAAAAGAAGGCTGAGGGGTGATCTAATACAGTATTTAAAATTATGATAAGTTTTGGTAGAGTGGCTGCAGAGTGAAAGGGCTAGATTTCACGTCTGCAAATCAGACTGGTCGGCACCTGCCCCCCTTCCACCGCCCCTCACCCCCACCACCGCCCCTCCCCCCACCACCGCCCCTCCCCCCACCACCGCCCCTCCCCCCACCACCGCCCCTCCCCCAACACCGCCCTTCCCCCTCCACCGCCCCTCCCCCACCACCGCCCCTCCCCCCACCACCGCCCCTCCCCCCTCCACCGCCCCTCCCCCCACCACCGCCCCTCCCCCCTCCACCGCCCCTCCCCCCACCACCGCCCCTCCCCCCACCACCGCCCCTCCCCCCACCACCGCCCCTCCCCCAACACCGCCCTTCCCCCTCCACCGCCCCTCCCCCACCACCGCCCCTCCCCCCACCACCGCCCCTCCCCCCACCACCGCCCCTCCCCCCACCACCGCCCCTCCCCCCACCACCGCCCCTCCCCCCCACCACAATGGAAACCTAAGATAGGGTGCGGTGTCATCGAGTTGGCAGTATGCTGTCATCACACCAGCCTCCCAAACTAAGGAGGGTGAACGGGCAAGGGAAATGGCTGCCCACCTGCCCGCCATCTTGAAATTACATTAACCTGGTTAATGACCCAACTGACTGCAATTTTTTGTTGCCTGCTGTATTTTTTGGCTGTCAGAGGTGGAGAAGTTTGGGAGAGCTCTATGGCAGCTTTGAAGGGGCAGCACAAGGCCAGAAGAAAAGGCCTGTCACTAGGACCATGGCTGAATGTGGCAACAGAGCCTGCTGGGGAAGGTGGCAGCATTCTAATGCTCTTTTAAATCTTTTTAAAAATCATTTTTGAGCCTTCAATAAAAAATAAAGATTGATTTTGAGAGCACGGGGACCTTTAAACTGTGACCTAACTTCTGGTTCGTGGCATTACCCCTCTGCCACATGATGTCCTGCCTTACAGTCCCGATTAGGCCTGGAGGCCTCCTTTACGCCACTAATTGGCCACCCGACGCTTGATTGGACAAGTAGAGGCAGTGGAGGCGGGGGCGGGAGCGGGCGGACCACTCAGTTTCTGTTCCACCTCCCTCCCCCTGTGGAAAACGTAAAATCCAGCCCAGTGTTTCCTCTTGTGGGGAAGAGCATCACTAGAGGCCATCACTATCAGATAGTCACCAAGAAATCCAACAGGGAATTCAGAAGGTACATCTTTATCCAAAGGGTGGTGAGAATGTGGAACAAAGGGTGGAATTTTCCGTGCCCACTGGTGTCAGGAGCCTCATTGTAATACATCTGCATATCATTATGAGGCCAGCCCACTGGAATCACCCCCCCCTGCTGGATTGCCTGCCCACATCAGTGTGATTCCACACCAACATGTTTCACAACAGTGTATAAAAGGCGCGCACTTGGCGGGCTGCACTTTGAGGGGAACTCGGAGGTGAGTGCACAGTAACGTTATGCAGCACTCACCTGGGTCGCTTGTTGGACTTCAAGACAGAGGTGCATTGGGGGGGGCGGGGCGGGGTGGGGCGGTAAGGCCTGCCCTGTGGGTTGAAGGTGGCGCACAAGCACAAATGGGGGTTGGGCAAGGGAACACCTTGTACAAAGTGACCATTCCTCCACAACTGAGACAGTTCAGGTGCAGCCACATTAACATTCGTGGAGTCGGGTCTCTAGCTTATCTGCCCACTCAAGCAACGCAGAGACATGAAAGTGCCACCAAGTGCTCCAGAGTATTTCACCCCTCGGGCACAGACTGCAAACTAATCAGCGTTTCAGTGGACTGCAGAACAATTGGACGACTGCACACGTTGTACAATCTCCTTGCGAAAACAAGGCATGGGGCAGTCACTGGTGGAGGTGCTCACAGCTCTTTGCAATGTCAGCATCCCAGTTTGGACCAGTCTCCCCCATGGTTAAAGCTGACAGTGCAGCCTTGCAGTGTGGGTTAGGAGAATGCCTGTGCCTGAGCTGAGAGCACAGCATGCAGTCCAATGGGCAAAGCTGCTGCCAATTGGTCAGGTGGAATGGGGCGGAGGTAGGTGGGGTTTCAGGCAGCCATGCAGCGCACTAAACTCTGGCCATCTAGGGGATGCGTTAAGGGGCCTTCAGAATTAACCAAGAGAGGTTCTTGGTACACCCATGCTAACCACGTGTCTCTCTCTTTCATCCTGCAGGAGGAGCATGTCAGGAGCATGGAGCCTGGTGAACTAGTTGTATGCCTCGTGGTGTACAGAGAGCAAAGAGGACAGAGAAGAGAGCGACTGAGGCTCCTGGCTGCGCAGATGGAGGAGCAGCAACCTCAGAAGAAGGGGCTGCTGGGGTTCCTGCACAATCTGCCGAATAGCCACAGCGAGCCATCGCTGGTTGGCGCCTGTCTAAACCCAGGGTCTATAGACGCTGCCTTTCATTCCTGTCGCTGAAGGCTACACATGTCTAGGAAACTGGTCGGTCACATCTGCCACCTGCTGCAGGATTTAATGCTACAGGGACATGGAGGGCGTCCACTGCCAGTGTCTGTGAAAGTGACCATGGTGCTCAATTTTTACACCAGTGGCTCCTTTCAGAGCTCCACAGGGACCCCTGTGGGATATCACAAGCCTCCACCCACAAATGCATCCATGAGGTCACAGATGGCATCTTCACGAGGG
This sequence comes from Cetorhinus maximus, assembly GCF_964194155.1. Lineage (NCBI taxonomy): Eukaryota > Metazoa > Chordata > Chondrichthyes > Lamniformes > Cetorhinidae > Cetorhinus > Cetorhinus maximus. The sequence continues at coordinate 11,575,187 of NC_135897.1, forward strand.
CACACAACTTTGTGCATTTCACCCAGGACCAGGACAGCCAGGATGTAAGAGCGATTGGATTCGCCCAGATCTCGGGTTTCCCACAGGTGCAGGGTGCATTTGACTGCACTCATGTGGCGCTCAGATCTCTGTCACAGCACATGGACAACTTTTTCAACCATAAGGGATTCTATTTGCTGAATGTGCAGCTGGTGTGCGACCACCACAAACACATCCTGCAGGTCTGCACATGGTTTCCAGGGATTGTGCACGACTCCTACATTCTCAGTCGGTCACAGATTCCTGAAGTCTTCCAGGGTCCACAGAAGTTGCAGGGTTGGCTCCTTGGGGACAAGGGCTACCCACAGAGGCCGAGGCTGATGATACCCGTGCGGCGGCCTCAGAGAGACGCTATAGTGAGGCTCACGCTGCAGATCACAACTTGGTGAAGCAGACCATTGGGATGCTGAAAATGTGTTTCCGGTGCCTGGACCGTTCTGGTGGAGCCCTGCAATACAGTCCACAGAGGGTGTCACACATTGTCATCGCCTGTCGCGCCCTTTACAACCTGGCACTGCAACGGGGAGAGGAGCTGGCTGAGGAGGAGATGGAGGAGCTGGAAGTCTCCTCTGATGAGGAGGATGCCGACATGGATGAGGGTGAGGAGGTCCTCGAGGCGACGATGACGGGGATGAGGCCCTCACACTGGCCAGACAAGGCAGGCACACTCAGGAGGCCCTCATAGCTGCCAGGTTTGTGGAGGATGATGACGATATGCAGTGGGGAGACACCATAGATCCTCACATTACATCTGTGAACATTTGACTCCAGTCTGGCTTATGGCAGCGTGAATACCCTCTGTGGGAATGCTCCTGTCATGGAGATGCAGTGGAGATCCTAATAGTCGCTCGATCGCAGGAGGATGATGACAACATGCAGTGAGGACACTCCATAGATCTTCACATAGTTTCTAAGAATGTCTGACTGCTGTCTGGCTGAGGGCAGCTCACTTGCGCTCTGTGATCAGGGTCATATCATAGAGATGCAGCCATGAAACTTTAGAGCATCTGATCCTTTGTCCGCCTTCAGCACCTGAGCCCTTCAGGAGCACAGTGTCTGTGGGCACAGATGCTGAAGAGATGGGAGCCAGACCCGCCTTAAAGGTGCTGAGAGCACACAGAGACAATGAGGGAACTCTGTGACACCTGCCCACTACATTCTGGCAGCAATGTCCAGCACCATCGAGATGCAGGCATCAGTAATGTGTCCAGGGAGTGTGAGGCTGGACCATCACTTTGGTCTGAAGGCTGCACAAAGCACAGGGAAGAGGCCCTGGACTGAGACGCCTGCCTTTATCTTGTGCAAAAAGGTTTCATATCTGAGTGAGACAAACACTGCTCATCAGAACAAGGCAGGGAGACATTCTTGGGAGTTTATTGACAATAGTGAACATTATGTACAAGTGATTAACACCCGTGCCCAGGCTGTGTAACTACATCTTCTTAACCTTCCTAACCCTGCCGCCACGTCTTGGTGCTCCCCGGACATCCACAGTGGAGGTGGAGGCAGCCTGCTGATTGCTACTGTCTGTGGTGACTTTGGTGGGCATCCTCTGGAGGGCTGAGACTTGAAGGGCGCCAGCCAGCTTTTGGGGTCCTGCTGTGGGGCCTGTGAAGCTGGATCTGCGGAGGTCACAGGAAGAGGGGATTCGGATGGGTCAGACACTCCTGGAGTCCCCTGGGTGGATGGCCCCGGAGTGTGTACCTGCTGATCCTCCTCCCTATGGGTGCCTGAGGGCCCCTGGCTGACTCCTTGAAGAGAAGGGGAAGCTGGAGTGAGATTGAGCTGCCCAGCACCCCACTCGCATACCGTTGGAGGCCAACTATGGCGTCAGCGATGGAGTTAAGCCCGTGCAGCAGTGCAGGAACGCGTCCTGGACCAAGGTCTCCATGGCGGCCTCCATCCTACCAGTGTTGACCTCAGTGTGTAGCAATGCCGGCACTATCACCTCAGCCTGAAGACGGACGGACTCCTCCATCATGCCTTGCAATCTGAGGAGTGAAGCGGACATCCCTTCCTGATGTTCCCGAGCTTGGCTTTGCAGCTCCAGCAACTGTGACATGACCGAGTCCAGAGGCTCCTCATCTGACTCAGACTCAGCAACGTTCTGGCCTCCAGCAGCCCTCCGAGTGCCGGGGACCTGGGAAGTCCCTGCCTCCGCCTGCTGTGGAACAGACAGTGCAATGTGCTCACCAGATTGTGGTCCTGAGGTTACTCTAAAGCCAGGTCCCACCGAGGTGTGTGTCTCTGGAGGTGGAGGGTGTGGGTGAGGCTGTGATGGGACTTCAGGGAGGGTGCCTTCAGATTCCTCTTCAGGGTTTTCTTCAGAGCTTGATTGGAGGCCCTGGGTCATGGACTCTGTCGGCTGTTTCCCAGACGTGCCTGTGAAAGCAAGGGGAGATAATTAGTGCAAGGCAGTGGCCTGTGAAACATGACACATCACTCACGGCCTGGTTATCTGATGGATGTTGCACTGCTGGATCCTCACTTGGTAGAGCAGCACCGACCTCACCGTCAGCGCAGGACCGGTCCCGGACATCACCGGCCAGCTGAATGGCTCTGTTTACAAAGTTCTTGAGGACCTTGATTTCAGGCATTACTCCACCAGTCTGTGTCCTCTCCTCCTTGTTGTGAGCCAGTTTGTCCTGCATGAATAGAGATGGAGAGAGTGTAAGCAGGACTCCTGCCGGTCCAGATGATAAGTATGCCTGGCCTGTGTGGGTGGTGAGTGGTCCCATGAATGGGATGAGGACAATGACGGTGTGTGTGAGAGAGTGAATGGTGATGACCCTCGAACGGGCAGTGAGTGAGGGCCCTGTGGCTGTGTGATGGGTTTGTGAGTGTGTGAGTTGAGAGTGAGGAGAAGAGTGACTTACCCTGGTTGAACGGAGGAGATCATTCATCCTCTTGTGGCACTGGGTGACTGTCCTCATTGGTAGGGCGTTGGCGATGGCCACCGCCTCCCATCCTGCAGCCAGAGCGGGGGTAGGGGACATCACAGTGGGCATCCACGTTGTCCAAAGGGCGCTCGAGGGGTACATCACTAAACCGGGGGGCTGCAGTCTTTTTTGCCTTTCAGGGCCATCCTGTGCAGCAGCCCTGGGCTGGGAGCACTGAGAGGCGTGCGTGCGGCTGCACCTTAAATATGGCGCCTGGCACGATGAAGCGGCGAGGTGATGGTGTGGTGGGTGAATGAGAGCCTGCCCGCCATGGAAACAGCGTGTTTCCCGGCAACGCATAATTTATGAGGCGGGTTTGGGACGATACGGCCAGTGGGTAAAACCTCGTTTTTCCTGCCCGTTCCCTCACTCCATGTAAATCTGGGATGACTCCACCCAAAGTGTTTGAAGCAAATAATGTAGATGCATTTAAGGAGAATCTAGACAAGCTTATGAGGAGGCAGGAAATAGAGGGTTATGATGGCAGATTTAAAGGAGAAAAGTTGGCTTCAACTGTATCCTGATGTATCCTGGAGTCTCCTTTATTCCTGTCCTGTTTGCTCTGGGATATCCATTATCTCAGCATCGTCTCGCTGGCAGTGTCTGATGTACCTGTCCCTAGGCCTGTGGTATATGATACACCACTAGAGACCAGCATTTATTGCCCATCCCTAATTGCCCTTGAGAAGGTAGTGGTGAGCCTCCTTCTTGAACCACTGTTGTATCCATCGTACTGGCTGTAGTTTCATTAATTGATGTTAACTTGTTTTTTTTTTTCAGGATTTTACACAGGGTGGTTGTTACCAGCAGCAATTTTAGGAACTGTGATCTTCATTGTTGGAATCACCCTGATGCCGACTGACATTCCTGCGTAAGTCCTGCACAGAACAGTAAATTGGACAATTAGCAGTCCAGATAAAGTCACAATGTTCAGCAATACAATCTGAATACAGTCAGCCTGTATAGTAGGAATATGGCCATACTGTACAGAATTAAAGTCTGAATATGGTTACTCTGAATAGAGCTGCAGTCTAAACATGGTCATGCTGTACAGAGCTACGGTCTGAATATCATCACTATATATAGAGCTACAGTTTTAATATGGTCAATCTGTACAGTGTTACAGTCTGAATATGATCAATCTGTACAGTGTTACAGTCTGAATATGATCAATCTGTACAGTATTACAGTCTGGATGTGGTCAATCTGTACAGTGTTACAGTCTGGATGTGGTCAATCTGTACAGTGTTACAGTCTGGATGTGTTCAATCTGTACAATGTTACAGTCTGGATATGGTCAATCTGAACAGTGTTACAGTCTGGATGTGATCAATCTATACAATGTTACAGTCTGGATGTGGTCAATCTGTACAGTGTTACAGTCTGGATGTGGTCAATCTGTACAGTATTACAGTCTGGATGTGGTCAATCTGAACAGTGTTACAGTCTGGATGTGGTCAATCTGAACAGTGTTACAGTCTGGATGTGGTCAATCTGTACAGTGTTACAGTCTGGATGTGGTCAATCTGAACAGTGTTACAGTCTGGATGTGGTCAATCTGAACAGTGTTACAGTCTGGATGTGGTCAATCTGAACAGTGTTACAGTCTGGATGTGGTCAATCTGTACAGAGCCACAAACTGGATATAGTTAATCTGTACAGCGTTACAGTTTGAATATGGTCACACTGGACAGAGCTACAGTCTGAATATGTTCACTCTGTCCAGCGATAGTCTGAATATGGTCATACTGGACGGAACTACAGTCTGAATATGGTCACACTGTATTTGAGCATGAGATTCTGCTTCTTCTCTTCGTCCATACCCAGCAAGGAAATCTGCGAACAAGGAGATAACTACAACATGTGCCCACTTTGTACGAACTGCGAATCCTGGAAGCTCTCCAGCATCTGCCCGCTCTTCAAGGTAACTCTGTTTCCTCATTAATTTAGCCCTGGGCATGCTTGAGTAACTGGACCTGTTTGTGTAGTTCTTGCAGTGGAATATTCCTGTAACAACAGGTGGATCTGATGTTTCCAATAGTGAGGGAGTTTAAAGCTAGGAACATTAAATATAAGATATAGTCACTTAGTAGTACAGAACTTTACTGTTGCTGAAAAAAGAGACAAACTGTCAAAGCTTTTCATCTTGCACTCATCAGGACAGACACAAATTTCAAAGGGAACAACAATTTATACTGCATGAGAAAAGGGCGCTGATTGATTATCAAGTTGACTCTGGTTGAGGCATTGCCATGGAGAATACACCAGGGAATTATTGTCTCCAATGGTTTTGTTTAATGCAAAAAAGGTACAATGCCTAGTCATATTCCTTTTTACTGCAGAGGACAGGACCCTGCATATGGACATATGTAGCTTCTAGAAAGTGTAAGTGAGCCACATTAAAGCCTGACTATTAATCTTAAATTGGTTGTTGGCATAATTCTTAGTGCCTTCAGGATTGTTCAGCAAGTGCTGTCTAATTGCAGAATCACATCTAATGTTTCTTTCTGAGTTTTGCAAGCCTGGTCAATACTATTGTGAACAGGTGACGGAACATGCTGTTTGTTACAATTTGCCGGGCATTGGGACATACGACCTATGTACTTGGCATTGCACCAGCACTGAAATTCATATACCACATCACTTACTTGTATGGTAGGTAGAATGTCTTTTTGGCGTGACGGCAGCACCCTGTTAGTGGAAAAAACACTGTTGTTGCCACTGTATAGTAACAGTGTGAAACGGCTAGCTTCACCTGTTGCTCAATATTTGTTAAGAATTTCAGTGTGATGCCAGGTACGTAGACTGTACGTTCCAACGACTGGTGGATCGTATCAAACAGTACATCCCTTCGGTTGTTCAGGATAGGCAGAATACCCACCGTATCCAACCAGCCTGTGGCGTGTGCAGCATCACACAAAGTAGTGCCGGTGTTAATAGGGACATCAGAATAGGAGTAGGTCATTCAGTCCCTTGAACTATTCAATTAGATCATGGCTGGTCTGTAACTCGACCCCATCTACCCAACTTGGTTCTGTAACCCTTCACACTCTTACCTAACAAATATCCATCAATTTGCTTTTTGAAAATTTCATCTGACACCCAGTCTCAAACGTGTTTTTAGGAGAGTTCATTTTCCACTACCCTTTCTGACATCACCCCTGAATGGCCAGTCTCTAAATTTAAGGAGACACCCCCTTGTTCTGGACTCTCCCACCGAGGAAATAGTTTCTGTCTACCTACCCTATCAAATCCTTTAATCATCTTAAACCCCTCAATTGGATCACCTCTTAATCTTCTATACACCTGGGGATGAATTTATACATGAATTTATAATGATAAATACAGCTACATTGTTGACCATTCCTATGTCTCCTTCCCTCCAGGCGAGCCAGATCTTCGACAATGGAGGCACTGTGTTCTTCAGTATCTTCATGTCATTGTGGGCGGTAACATTCCTTGAGTACTGGAAGAGAAAGGGTGCCATCATGGCCTGTAAATGGGACTGCCTCAACTACGAGGAAACTGAGGTAAAAGAGGGTTCAAGCAAGCAAAACACCCAAGATTACCTGAATTCCCTAATTCCCAACGTTCAGCTGTGGCACAGATGGTAGCAGTCTCACTACTGAGTCCAAAGGTGCGACTCCCACTCCAGAGACTTGAGCTGATAATTGAGGCTGAAAAGTCCCAGTGCAGGACGGAGGCAGTGCTGTCATGTCACTGGGAGTACTGCAGGAGTGCTGGACTGTCAGAGGTGCTGTCTTTTGAATAAGACATTATGTTGAGGCCTCGCCTGCCCTCTAGGCATATGTAAAAATCCCGTTGCACTATTTTGAAAAAGAGCAGGAAAAAACCCTCTTTTTTTAATATGTGATTTAATCCCTCAATTAACATCACTAAAACATATTATCTAGTCATTGGGCGTCACCTCCGAGCTCCAGGGAACCATATTGGTCGGGGGGGGGGTTCCCCAAAGATGTGCTGGGGAATCCCTTTCGGAGGTTCACAGGTAAGGGTTTGCCCTGTGCTGCGAACTATTCAAAAATGCGATTTAAGCCATAAATTTCAGATGTTTCCAACTGTGTTACATCAATAGTTAACCAGAAAAAGTTAGAAGAATTAAAGCCACTTCTAACTTCTGGGCAACTATTTCCAGACCCAAACTGAGCCCCCAGAGGACTCCCCCCCTCACCCATGAACCCCCCAGGGGACACCCCCTAGCCCTCTCCCCCCCCTGGACTCCCCAACACCCCCGATACCCTGGGGGTCCCCCTCCACCCCCATGGGGCCCAACCCCCGTAGCCCCCCCTCCAAGGCCTGACCCCCACAACCCCCCCCACCCTGGCCCCAAACCCTCACCTCCCCATGAGGGCTCACGCCCCCCTCCACCTCTACCCCATGAGGCCCGACACCCCTCCAACATCCCAGGAGGCTCCACCCACCCCACCCAACACCCTGACCCTGACCCCTCAAATCCTACCCACTTACCTCATACACTTACTTTCTCCCTAGCTTGTCATGGACCTTTAAACTTACCTGCTTTATGGCAGCTAGTGCCATAAAAAAAAGGAGGCATGGCTTCCTTCCCTTTGACAGAACAGCAATTGATGCGAGGCCCTAAATGCACTACTCGGATCCCGCCTGGTCTGAGTCCGAAAGTCAGGTGAGATAGGATTTTGGGTAAGAAACTGGGAGCGGAGTGGCAATCCGATGTTGATTGTCATTCCAAGGAAGTTCATATTGCTGTTTGTGGGAGCATGCTGTGCGCAAATTGGTTGATTTGTTTCATATGTTACAGCGGTAACTTCACAAGTATTTCACTGGCTATGAAATGCTTTGGGAAGCCCTGAAATCGCGAATGACATTGTGGAGATGCAAACGATTCTTTGAGAAATAAAACAAAAATTGTTGTGTCTGCGTCTACTGTCAAATACTTACAACAGGTTTAGTCCCCAGCCATGAGCTGAATGTTTACATCGTTAGTCTCGATAAAAAGGCATCGACTTGATTTTAAGTTCTGAAATCAGCCTTGCTGCCCACCCCGCCCCCCACACTCCCTGTTGAGGGGAAGCTTGGCGTGATGACATCGCGTTGGCAAATGGGCAGTCTCTGATAATAGAGCAGGCGGCAAAATCAGCAGCCCACCAGCCATCTTGAAACCAATTCAGCTTGTTAACCACCCAGCTGTCCACAATCTTTCATTGCCCACTGCATTTTTTTGGGCGTCAGACGTAAAAAAGGTTTGGGAGTCTTTTGCCCAAGCTGGCAAGGGGGCACAAGGGCAGCAGAAGAGGCCTGGCACTGGGACCATGGTTGAATGCACCGGCACATTCTGCTGGAGAACATGGCAGCACCTGTATGATCCTTCATGACATTTTTAAAAAAATCATTTTTGCACCTTTAATGAACAATAAAGACTCCTGGGCGAGCAGGGGGCCTCTGCAATTCTAGCCGTAACTGGGTGGCAATCCTTCGCCGCATGGCCGCTCGGCCTATGGTACCGACTGGTCTCGGAGCCTCCCTTTCCACTGGTAATCTCAGAACCCACAGCTAATGTATTTACACTGAGACGTGATTCATATCCCTCTGTGAATGTAGCTGCAACTAAAAATTCAACACTGTAACTCAAAAGTCACATGAGTTGACCATATTGTAGAATCTAAAAACGGGCCTGTGAAACTGGCCCTGATAATAACTGCAAGGTTTGTTACCAGGAAACAAGCTTCCTGTCTGCCTACAATTGCCCTCCTTCCCACCAGACGGCCACTATTTGGCCATCCGACGACACTTGTTTGGGGGGCGGAAATGAGCTGAGCCCCTCGGTTTCCTTTCCACTTCCCTCATCCTGTCAAGAAACATCAAGTCCAGCCATCAACTCTGGTTCTCTCTCCACAGATGCTGCCTGGCCTTCTAAGTATTTCCATTATTTTTTTGCTCTTATTTAAATGTTGAATTATTTTCAAGACTGCAACTGTACATTGGGAAACCCCAGGCTATCGGTGATCAATTGTGTACTTACATCGTGTTGATCTCAACTCCTTAGAATGGGTTGATTTGTTTGGGCTTTTCACTCCAGGAGCGGCCCAGACCCGAGTTCGCTGCTGTGGCTCCCATGACTATAGAGAATCCAATCACAGGGGTGGAGGAGCCTCACTTTCCACAGAAGGACAGGGTACGCCGAGTTATCGCGAGCTCCATGGTGGTTCTGCTCCTGGTAAGAAGGTCACTCGTTAAATAAGATGCACACTCTTTGACTCTCCCTTCACAACTTGGTCTGTTTCTTGTCTGATTCATCCTTGTCCTGGACCAGAGGGCAGTCGTTCTGCTGGCTCTCACCTCGTCTGCGCACCGTCAACCAACAAGAGATGTTGGTCCCCGCCTGCAGACGGGAGGTCACCCAATTGCCTTAATTCTGGGGTGAGGGTCACCATGGCGATCGTACCGTGATGTAACTGTGGCAGCAAGATCCTGGGCAGCTAGTGTGAGAAGGGAGACTACAACGCTGCAATCACAGTACCCACTTTTTTTTTTATTCATTTGTGGGATGCGAGTGTTGCTGGCTGGCTAGGTCAGTATTTAATTCCCACCCCTACCACTTAGCAGCCCAAGCCTGAATGTTGTCCATGTTTTGTTGAATGCCGGCATGGACTGCTTCAGTACCTGAGGAGTTGCAATGTGTGTTCAGAATAGTGCCAACAGCACAGGTTCGATTCCTGTTCCAGCTGAGGTGGACTTGGGACCTGCTTCCTCTCCCTTCCCCTGAGAAGGGAAGGCAATGGCAAACTACCACTGACAACTGCCAAGGAAATGGCTCAGGATGAAGCATCAGCAAATAATGAGCCAAGGATCTGCTTTTGGGCAGAGCACTCATGGAATGGAATATATATATATATATATATATATATGTATACATATACACACACACACACACACACACATATATATATATAAAATATATATACAAAAATAAATTAATAATTGATATGCACACACTTTATATACACGTATGTATTAATTTCCATATATAAAAATATATGTATATGAAAATTAATAATTGATACACATATATTTTATATATATGTACTTATTAATTAATATATGAAAGTTAAGTGAAAGGAAATCCATGCTTTTATATAGTGCAGTTGATAATCAAACAGTCGTGCCTGTTGTATTGACTAACTGGGTCTGGGTGTCACTGACCCTCAGGCTGAGCTGCCATACACTGATTCTCGATGTCTTTCCTGCAGGTTGTGGTGGTGCTCATCTTCCTGATTTCCATCATTCTGTACCGTGCTATCGTTAGCTTCCTCATGTATAAGACAGGAAATACCTTCGTCATGGCAACAGTGAGTAGGTTACTTCTCATACAAAGATAAGGAGAAAACGTGTAGTGCCGGTGACAACCTCAGGACCTCCAAAAGCACTAGGCGGCCAATGAAGCACTTTTCAGAAGTGTAGACACTGTTGTAATGCAATAGCCAATTTGTGCACAGCAAACTCCCACAGCAAGGAAATTATGACCAGGTAATCTGCTTCAGGTGTTGGTTGAGGGAAAATTTTGGCCAATACACTACTTCCCTGCTTTTCTTTTACAACCATCTGAGAGGGCAGATGGAAACCTTGCTTTAATATCAACATGTCAGAGAGTGTTAGAGTCATGATGCTGTAGAAACAGGCCATTAGGCCCATCAAGTCCATGCTGGCTCTCTGATCTAGTTAGGTCCATTCCCCAGCTCTATCCCCGTAGCCCTGCAAGTTACTTTCCCTTAAGTGCCCATCCTTTTGAAATCATTCATCGTCTCTGCTTCCATCACCCTCGTAGGCAGCGAGTTCCAGGTCATTAACACTCGCTGTGTAAAAAAAATTCTTCTCTAACTTCTCCCTGCATCATTTCCCAAAACCTTAAACCTGTCCCCCCCAGTCCTTACAATCAACCAATGGAGGCAGTTTTCTTTGTCTACTTTGTTTAAATCTGTCATAATCTTGTACACCTCAATCAAATTTCTGTTCAACCTCCTTTGCTTCAACAAGCTCTCCGCCCGAACCTTGTAGCTAAAATCTCTCAATCCCTGGAACCATTCTGGTAAATCTCCCCTGCACCCTCTCAAGAATCCTCACATCCTTCCTAAAGTGTGGTGACCAGAACTGTAGTTGTGGCCTAATCAGAGCTTTACAAAGATTCATCATAACTTCCCTACTTCACTATTCACTGTCCCTATTTATGAAGGCCAGGATCCCATATGTTTTGCTAACCACTCTCTCAACATGTTCTGCCACCTTCAAAGACTTGCGCTTAGGCACCCCCAGGTCCCTCTGTCCCTGCACACTCTTTAGAACTGCTCAGTTAAGCCTATATTGCCTCTCCCCACCTCTTCTGCCAAAATGCATCACCTGACACTTCTCTGTACTAAATCCCATCTGCCTCAGGTGAAAGGTGACATCTCCAACAGTGCAGCACTCCGTCAGTACTACACTGGGGGTAACTACCTGGATCATTAAAAAATTATTTTGTTGGACAGTATTTCCTTTCAGGAGCTCACTGGGGGTGATGATCTAGGTTGGTGGCGCCCTCATGTTAAATATTGTTTGATTCCTGTCATGCTGTGGTCTGAGATCCATTGGACGCAGGATATCAAAAATTGCTGCAGTCTTATTCACATTTACAGTGACAGCAAGATAGGGCTGGACAGGGCCAATTGGCGAGGAGGGACAGGGTCAAGGGCCAATCGTCAGGGAAGAGTCATGTGGACTTGAAATGTTAACTGCATTCCTCTCTGCAGATGCTGTCAGACCTGCTGAGTTTTTCCAGCTATTTTTGTTTTTGTTTCAGATTTCCAGCATCTGCAATATTTTGCTATTATCTTAATGAGGCAGAGACATAGTCAAGGCCAATTAGTGGGGAGGAGACAGGGACAAGGGCCAATTGGCGAGGAGGAGACAGGGTCAAGGGCCAATCAAGTGGGGAGGAGTCAGCATCAAGGGGAATTGGGTGGGGGGTGGCTATAGGGGAGGCGGGGCCAAGGGCCACTTGGGGAAGGTAGTTTTTTTTCTAATCTGTTTGTACTCTGTTATCTGCAGGCTCCAAGGATTGCCAGTATAACAGGATCAGTAGTCAACCTCCTGTTCATTCTCTTAATGGCTCGAATGTATACATCGCTAGCCCATCTCCTAACTAAATGGGGTAAGCTCCATCCTGAAGCACATAAGTAATTGATATGGAGAAAGGAACCATGATATTGATTCTCAAGCTCAATCAGATTATCATAGTTTATCACACCAGGCCGCAGGCCCTGTGTAAGGCTGTGTATGCCCTTTTCTACTGCAGTCACGTTGCATGTTGTCAGATTTGATGTCTTCTAGGTCTTTCCTGAGGTGCCCAGAATTGAACGCAGTGCTCTAAATAGGACCTGCCCAGAGCTTTATCCTCAGTTAGATCACTGTTTAATCTTCTGGATGATGAAGGTAGCTGGAATAGAGGACAACCCTTCCTCAATTCTGAAGAATAAGAGAAGGCCCATTAAACCCAAACAACTTGCTCCTTTTCTAGGGCTGAGCCCACCAAAGCCATCATCTTGCCATATCACAGTATCTTTACAGTGCAGAAGGAGGCCATTCAGCCCATTGAGTCTGCACTGGCTCTCTGAAAGAACATTCTATCTAGTCCCACTCCCCTGCCTTATCCATGTAACCTTGCACATTGATTCTTTTCAGGTAGCATTCCCTTTTTAATACCTCGATCGAACCTGCCTCCACCACCTTCTCAGGAAGTTTGTTCCAGACTCCAATTGCTGTCTGGGTGGAAAAAATTTTCCTCACATCTCTTTTACTCCTTTAACCAATTATTTTCAATCTGTGCCCTCTAGTTCTTGATGTTCTCTTGATTGGGAACAGTTTCTCACTACTTACCCTGTCCATACCACTCAGGAACTTGAATACCCCTATCAAGTCTCCTCTCAGCCTTCCTTTCTCCAAGGAAAACAGTCCCAGCCTCTCCAATCTATCCTCATAGCTACAGTTCTTCACCCCAGGAATCATTCTTATGAATCTCCTCTGTACTTTCTCCAACACCTTCACATCCTTCCTCAAGTATGGCGCTCAGAACTAGACACAGTACTCCAGATGAGGCCTAACTATTGTCTTATACAAGGTCAGCATGACCTCCTTACTCTTGTACTCAATGCCCCTTTTAATAAAGCCTGAGATACTATATGCTTTATTAAATACTCTCTCAACATGCCCTGGCATCTTCAATGACTTATGTACATAAACACCAAGATCCCTCTGTTCCTGCATCTCCTTTAGAATTTCTCCCCTTATTTTATACTGTCTCTACATATTCTTGCTTCCAAGATGAATCACCTCACATTTATCTGCATTGAACTTCATCTGCCACTTGTCTGCCCAATCCACCAACATGTCTATGTCCTTTTGAAGTTCAAGACTATCCCCATCACAGTTGACAACACTTCTAATCTTCGTATCATGTGCAAATTTTGAAATCATGCCCTGCACACCACAGTTTAGGCCATTAATATACATCAAGAAGAGCAAGGGTCCCAACGCTGACCCCTGAGGAACTCCACTACAAACCTTCCTCCAATCTGAAAAACAACAATTTATCACCACTCTCTGTTTCCTGTCACTCAGCCAATTTCTTATTCAAGTGCCTGCTTCCCTTTTTATCCCATGAGCTAGAATTTTGCTCACAAGTCTGTTGTGTGGCACTGTATCAAATGCTTTTTGAAAATCCATATATACCACATCAACAGTGTTGCCCTTATCAGCCTTCTCTGTTACCTCCTCCAAAAAATCCTGCACTATACAAAAATATCCTTCACTACACAGAAATAACCCTCAGTCCTTTGTGAACCATCTCCTCCTGTGGGGTTGAGTCAACAATTGTGAAAAATCAAACCCATATGAGCCAGATTGTCTGCCAACCCAGAGAGAGAAGTAGTTTGGACCAGTACTCTTATTTCCCAGTTTTACTGGTGTTCTATTTTAAGTTATACAAGACCAGTTTGGACCAGTATTCTTATTTCCCAGTTTTTACTGTTTTTTCATTCTGCGACTATACTCCATGTGCTATCAGGAGCAATTCTTGGAAGAGAGCTTTTCCCTGGCCCAAAGGGCAACTTAATAGTCACTGCAACCCCACATGGCTGCCCTTCCTGACCGCTGTAGGAAAGGTGGACAGAGAGGAGGGTGTGATCCAGGGTGACTAGGTCCCCTGTCGATAGGATAAACAATATTTTGTATGAGAGAGAATTGGAGAAGAGAGTATGACGGGCATGAAATAAATATATTTATCTTTGTAGTACTTAGGACATTTTAGTCTCTTTGTTTCATCTGTTCCAGAAATGCACAGGACTCAGTCTAAATACGAAGATGCCTTTGTCTCCAAGCTGTTCGTTTTCCAGTTCATCAACTTCTATTCCTCGCCAATCTACATTGCTTTTTTCAAAGGCCGGTGAGCAGCAATTCCCCTGTTCAAGCTAATTGGTGCCAAGTCTCTTTCGGCTTTTCCTTGTGTTCTCTCCTCCCAAGCATGCCGTCTCTTGCTGGGATACGGTTCTGACTCTCACTGGGATTTGGTTCCAGGTTCTGAGTCTCTCTGGGATTTGGTTCCAGGTTATGACTCTCACTGGGATTTGGTTCTGAGTCTCACTGGGATTTGGTTCTGAGTCTCACTGAGATTTGGTTCTGACTCTGTCTGGGATTTGGGTCCAGGTTCTGACTCTCTCTGGGATTTGGTTCTGACTCTCACTGGTATTTGGTTCTGAGTCTCACTGAGATTTGGTTCTGACTCTGGGATTTGGTTCTAGGTTCTGATTCTCTCTGGGATTTGGTCCTGACTCTCACTGGTATTTGGTTCTGAGTCTCACTGAGATTTGGTTCTGAGTCTCACTGAGATTTGGTTCTGACTCTCACTGGGATTTGGTTCTGACTCTCTCTGGGATTTGGTTCTGACTCTCACTGGGATTTGGTTCTGACTCTCACTGGGATTTGGTTCTGACTCTCTCTGGGATTTGGTTCTGACTCTCACTGGGATTTGGTTCTGACTCTCACTGGGATTTGGTTCTGACTCTCTCTGGGATTTGGTTCTGACTCTCACTGGGATTTGGTTCTGACTCTCACTGGGATTTGGTTCTGAGTCTCACTGAGATTTGGTTCTGACTCTGTCTGGGATTTGGTTCCAGGTTCTGACTCTCTCTGGGATTTGGTTCTGACTCTCACTGAGATTTGGTTCTGAGTCTCACTGAGATTTGGTTCTGACTCTGTCTGGGATTTGGTTCCAGGTTCTGACGCTCTCTGAGATTTGGTTCTGAGTCTCACTGAGATTTGGTTCTGACTCTGTCTGGGATTTGGTTCCAGGTTCTGACTCTCTCTGAGATTTGGTTCTGAGTCTCACTGAGATTTGGTTCTGACGCTCACTGAGATTTGGTTCTGACTCTCACTGGGATTTGGTTCTGACTCTCACTGAGATTTGGTTCTGAGTCTCACTGAGATTTGGTTCTGACTCTGTCTGGGATTTGGTTCCAGGTTCTGACTCTCTCTGGGATTTGGTTCTGACTCTCACTGGGATTTGGTTCTGAGTCTCACTGAGATTTGGTTCTGAGTTTCACTGAGATTTGGTTCTGACTCTGTCTGGGATTTGGTTCCAGGTTCTGACTCTCTCTGGGATTTGGTTCTGAGTCTCACTGAGATTTGGTCCTGACTCTCACTGGGGTTTGGTTCTGAGTTTCACTGAGATTTGGTTCTGACTCTCACTGGGGTTTGGTTCTGAGTCTCCCTGGGATTTGGTTCTGGTGTTCTGATTCTCGCTTGGATAAGATTCCGACTCTTGCTGGGATATAGTTCCGGGGTTCCAGCTCTCACTGATATGCAGTTCTGACTGTCACTGGGATGTAGTTCCTGGAGTTCTGACTCCTGGGATATGGTTCTGGAATGAGGTTCCAGGATGCTGATTTATGTTGGGATATGGTTGTTAGGAGCCAATCTTCCTCTGATATCTCAATTAAATGCCCATTGAAATGTCATTTTGCAAGTTTGTCCAACTGACAACCTGCACCCTGTCCAGTGGTTTCAACTGATGATTGCGTTCCCTCACTGGAAAATGACCCCTAAGTGCTATTCAGCTGTGGGAAGTACCACACCTGAGACTGGCTTGTTGTTGTCCAATCTGCAGGTCGCTGGGTAGCAATGAAGAGAAGGTCTGTGTTCAATTTGTCCCGCTCCTAGCCTGGGAGTGGTGAACCCAGTTTTAGCAGTCACCCAGACCCAGTGACAAGTTGTCTTTGTGTCAGCTGCAAACGTTGAAATTGCGCCCTATCTACCCAAGTCCAGGTCATTAATATATATCAAGAAGAGCTGTGGACCTACAACCTGTGGGGAACACCATCTTCTTCCAGCCTGAAAAACTGAATAACAACATTCGCCATTACTTTGCTTTCTGCCCCTTACTTGGCATTGTACCCACTCTGCCACCGTCCCTTTAACCCCGTGGGTTTTAATTCTTGTCATTTTATTATGTGGTACCTGGTCAAAAGTTTTTGAAAGTCCATACACAAATCAACCACACTGCCCTCATCAACCCTCTCCGACACTTTACCAAAGATGATAACTGCCACATAGTGCTGGGTTTTCCAGCTCTCCGTACACCAGTGATTTCAGTTTAAATGGGCAGGCTTTTCTGGCTCCGACACCGGTGGGCATTGGGCGGGGGGCAGGATGGGAAAATTTGGAGAGCCGTTAAAAGGCAATGGCTCTCCAAACTTTCCCTTCCCACCCGTGACAATGCCCACCATTACCGGGGCCAAAAAATCCCGCTCAATGTAACACTTACAGCTGCCTTATTGTAACAATGACTGTAGAGAGTTTCTGTCTGAATTTTTCATGAGTTGGATATGAAGGTGGTAAAAACCCAAAGGGGCCCCATTTTGTAATTATACCCCTTGTTCCAGAATCTCTGTCAGATTCTATTTGTTTTCCATGGCCCTTACGCTGCTCGAATTCTGAACCTATCTCCATTCTGCTGTGTTCCTCAGGTTTGTTGGTTATCCTGGACACTACGGCTCGCTGTTTGGAATCAGAAACGAGGCTGTAGGTATCAGATTACAACACTTTACAGAAATCCTGGCTCACACTCAGGGCGTCAGTGGAACAGAATCTTAAGGCCCAAGATTTCAGGAGATGGGCAAGGCAGAAATGTGGTACAATCCCAATGGGGTGGGGGTTGGGGGGGTGGGTGGGGGGGTGGGGGCACAGCATAATATGTGGCCAAGATCCAACAGGCTTCCAGGCCATCCAGCTTTACATTAGAAATCTGGAGTTGGGTGGTACCGCCCGTTCCCTCACCATGTGCCAGGCACAGTCTGGGAACATTCTTGTGATATTCTGGGAATTTGGCCCAGCTACTCTTTCTTACGCCCAATGGATCCCACACCTATTAAGATCATGTCTGGATTCCATTGTAAAGTAAAGCATTTGGCGAAACCCCGGAGAAACCAATTGGTATTTCTGATGTGCCCATTGCCTCCTGACTGGCCCCTGTCTAGGGTCTGTAAGAGCCTCTGGCTCCTTCCCTCCATGGCAGTGGGATTGCAGTTCCAGGTTTACATTGTCCTGTGAGGTGGGCACCTCAGTTACTCCTCGACGGCCTGATTTGAATACAAAAACATCCCTGTTCTCAGGATTTGGAACAAGGTTTCTGGTGTGGCAAATTTCCGCCCCACCATACCTCCAACTCTCTGGAAAGGGCTCAGTATGAAAGGGGAGTTTTACAGTCATTTTTACTTTTTAAATATTTTCCTCAGAAGCCCAATCTGCCCTTTGCTGGAACTGCGCGTTGCTTCATTATGAAGAGACACAGTTTGAAACATTCATTTTTTCTCTATGTTAACAGCCTCACCATTGCCTTTCCTTTGTCTGTTACTCTCCACCACAGTCCCATCACCATCTTGTTTTGAAAACTTGGCATCAAACCTATTTTGTTTTTATTTTCTTAAATTCTGTGAAATCCCTTTACAGTTTAACCACTGAACACGAGTGTTAATGATGCTGATGTATGGGCAGATTCTTAACTCATCTGCAGCATTTACCTTCCAAACCCACGACCTCGTTAGTTCATCAGTCCATTTTACATTGGACACTCATGACTCCTGAAGCAAATGCTCTATTCAGAGCTCGGTCGCAGCAGGAGACTCCCAGGAGGACACTGGAAATGCTTTAGGGATTTCCTCAAAGTATCGCTGAAGAGGTCAGACATTCCTGCTGACTCATGGGAGTCCCTGGCCTGTGACTGATCGAAATGGAGAAGGTTCATTTGGGAAGGC
Organism: Cetorhinus maximus; assembly: GCF_964194155.1. Taxonomy (NCBI): domain Eukaryota; kingdom Metazoa; phylum Chordata; class Chondrichthyes; order Lamniformes; family Cetorhinidae; genus Cetorhinus; species Cetorhinus maximus. Next base: position 11,593,500 of record NC_135897.1, read on the forward strand.
ACCGAGCACATCGAGAGACTTCATCAAGAACGTGCAGTGGTGAAGTCGAGGCATCAGAGTGAACAAACCTCCGAACAACCCATCTACCCAACCCTTCAAGCACCACCTGCCTCAATGTGACAGAGTCTGCAGATCACACAATTGGACAGGTCAGCCATTTCAGAGAACTCCGAACTGGACTGGGAACGTCATCCTCGATCCCCGTGGGGGAAGAGCAGAGAGATATCCTTCCTGAGGTGCAGTGCCCAAAACTGTACTCCAGACAGGGGCCTGACTAAGGTTCTATACAACTGAAGCATGGCTGCCTCTCCTTTGTATTTCAGCCTTCGAGATGTTGGTCATTCCATTCGCTTTCTTGTTTGATTTTGAACCTGTCAGACAATACTCAAGTTTAGCTAATGTAGGTGGAAAGTAGATGGCCTCATACTTGCTCATTAAGCCCCATCTACCGCAGTTTTTCTCTCTCATTAAATCTGTTTTTGTCCCCTTGTAACTTACTGCTCCCACCTGCACTATTTACCTGCTTCCCCCCACCGCCCCAGCCCCATTTAGTGTCACTTGCAAACTTGGATCAACTGCTCCCCCTTCCTGCATCCTACCCATTGATAAATACGGTGAAAAGTTGAGTCTCCAGAACAGATCCCTAGGGATCCCTGTCTCTTCCGGCCAGGTTACACTTAACAGTCACAATTGTCCTCACAACACATTCCTTCTACTTGCTATTTGACCTGGACCTGGTCTCTGCACAGCATCTAACTCAGCTGTGATTGGGAACTTGGGAAATGTGGATTGTCGATGTAAGCATAGGAAGAGGAGGAGGCCATTCAGCCCCTTGAGCCTGTTCTGTTGGTCAAGAAGATCAATTTATGCCCACTCTCTGCCTCCTACCTCCCAAATAATTTCCAATCCATCAAAAGACTTCCTCCAATCCAGCCCACTCACATTTTAGCGCTATCTTTTGTGTCAAACTTTATTAAATGCCTTCTGGATGCCCGTATAGGCAACATCCACAGACAATCTTTAATCTAACAAAGTCATGTTGGCTCTCTCTGTGTAAAGGACGGCACCTCTCTCTGATCAAGGTATGGTTAGCCCATGATGCGTTTTCACTGTATAATCCTCTCCACTGTTTGTTGGTCATTCCTGGTTTTCCAATGACTTGTCAAGCAGATTATTAGTTACTATATTATTTTTGCAGTGTGGAACTGGTGGCTGTCTGATTGAACTGGCACAGGAACTACTTATTATCATGGTTGGAAAGCAAATTATCAACAATGTACAGGAGTATGTCATCCCGTGAGTATCTGCTTCAATGTGAATAGGAATGGAGAGAGGTCAGCTAGTAAAAAAATAATCAATTCAAACAAGAATACCAAGTCTGTGTGATGCATAAGCACTAGCATTGACCATTTGGGCTGAATAGCCTGTTCCTGTGCTGTAAATTCTATGTAATTCTATATGAGACCAACCAGTCATCTCCTTCTGAAGTTTCAGCCTCTCCCAGGAGTGAAATATTAATTGGCTGTGAATTTTTTTTTATTTGTGGATTTGAATTATCATGGTTTTTCCCCATTCTGCCCCTAGCTCTCTCTCTAGGCCACATATTAACTGTATTCCAGAGGGCAAGACTACAAGATTCTCCCACACATGCTGCCAAGCGTCTGAAGCAGATTCTCCCAACAACCCCCATAACTCCCAGCATGCCACCCAATCCACCCATTTTCCCTCCAAATTCAGGAAAACATCTTGCGTCCACTTGATACTTCCCCAGTATAGCTGACACTCAGTCAAAACTGGGCGGAGTATCAGATCAAGCTTACATTCACTCCTGTGTGGCCAGTATATTGATGGTCCCATCAGCCTGACTCATCAGCAAACTAAATGCAGCAAGTAGTGAACCAGAATGGAGCATCAGAGGATAGATTATAGCAACATTACCATTTAATCTGAGCATGAGTTGACCATGGTCCAAAGGCAAACGTTGGATCTGATATACTTTTACAATGTTTTGAACTAAAGAACGGCAGATGCTTTTAGAAAAGATTTACCACACACTGTCTGCTGACCCTTCCAACACACCAATCCTTCAAGCACCATTGGTCATTGACTCTCTAACTTTGGTGCATCATTCATGGGCATCGCCAATGTATGCTTGGTGCATTTTGACCATTGATTATCTACCCTGGCTACATCATTGATGGGCATTGCCACCTACCCTAAGTACATTGTTCTCTTGACTGGGAACTTTTAGTGTTAGGAAGCCATAAATGGAATACTTTCCACTTATCTGGATGTGTGTAGCTCCAAATACACTCAAGAAGCTCAATGCCATCCAGGACCAAGCAGCCCGCTTGATTGGTACACCATCCACCACCTTAAACATTCACCCCCTCTACCACTGATGCACTGTGGCAACAGTCTGAACCATATACAAAATACACTGCAGCAACTCACCAAGGCTTCTTTGACAGGTCCTTCTAAACCCATGACCTCTACCCTCTAGAAGGCCAAGGGCAGCAGATGCCTGGAAACACCACCACATGCAAGTACCCCTCCAAGTCACTCACCATCATGATTTGGAACTATATCGCCGTTCCTTCACTGTTGCTGGGTCAAAATCCTGGAACTCCCTCCCTAACAGCACTGTGGGTATACCTACACCACATGGACTGCAGCGGTTTGAGAAGGCAGCTCACCATCACCTTCTCAAGGGCAATTAGGGATGGGTAATATAAATACTGGCCTATTCAGCGACATCCGCACCCCGTGAAAAAATAAAATACCAGCAGCCCAACATGGTGGTGGCTTTAGCCACACCAGCATGAGTGCCTACACAGATCTGACTTTGAGCTAGCTTTCATTTGTTGCCTTACTTTGAATATTGTTGTGTTAATTATTGAGCAGGAAGGTGAAATTTTGGTGGCAGAAGCGGAAACTGAAGGGCAAAGGCAAAGAGAAGTCCATCCCAGTCCAACACCCCTGGGAGAAGGATTACCAGCTGCTGCCCTGTGAGGGGCTCTTTGATGAGTATCTTGAAATGGGTAGGTAGCTCTCCATAATACTATCAGACTCTGATGGAGATCAGAACAAGGTTTATCCTCTGGTGGAGGAAGACTTCATAGAAGTGTGAAGTGATTCGTTTTGGTCTGAAGAACAGTTCTAAATGGGATGCAGGAGCCGTGGAGCCTGGGTGTATGTGTGTATAAGTCATTGAAGTTGGTAGGACAGGTTGAGAGAGTGGTTAAGCGTGCAGTATCCTAGGGTTTAATGATAGGTGCAATGTAATGTAAATGTAATTATATCACTCAGCTAGCAGATAGAGAAGACTTCCATTTAATTGAGAAGTTAAAATCCACTGATAACCCTCCACCACAAAGTTGTGTTTTAAACAGTTAAAAGCTTAAAAGTTGGACAGTTTAAAAGTTAAATCACTTAAAAGCATCTTGCTTGTGTTTGTTACTTCTACTTTCTGGTTTTCCTTAAGAGGTTGGTACGGATTTGCCTCTTTTCTATCCCTTGAGTTTTTTGCACAGGAATGATCTTTACTCTGGGTCGTGTGTTTGCTCCAAGAATGACTATTACTCTGGATCGAGTGTTTGCTCCAAGAATGACTACTACTCTGGGTCGTGTGTTTGCTCCAAGAATGACTATTACTCTGGGTCGAGTGTTTGCTCCAAGAACGACTACTACTCTGGGTCGTGTGTTTGCTCCAAGAATGACTATTACCCTGGCTCGAGTGTTTGCTCCAAGAATGACTATTACTCTAGGTCGAGTGTTTGCTCAAAGAATGACTATTACTCTGGGTCGAGTGTTTGCTCAAAGAATGACTATTACTCTGGGTCGAATGTTTGCTCAAAGAATGACTATTACTTTGGGTTGAGTGTTTGCTCCAAGAATGACTACTACTCTGGGTCGTGTGTTTGCTCCAAGAATGACTATTACTCTGGGTCGAGTGTTTGCTCCAAGAACGACTACTACTCTGGGTCGTGTGTTTGCGCCAAGAATGACTATTACCCTGGCTCGAGTGTTTGCTCCAAGAATGACTATTACTCTGGGTCGAGTGTTTGCTCAAAGAATGACTATTACTTTGGGTTGAGTGTTTGCTCCAAGAATGACTATTACTCTGGGTCAAGTGTTTGCTCCAAGAATGACTATTACTCTGGGTCAAGTGTTTGCTCCAAGAATGACTATTACTCTGGGTCGTGTGTTTGCTCCAAGAATGACTATTACTCTGGGTCATGTCACTGAGATCTCAGAACAACCCAAAGTGCTCTCCAATAAATGAGATACTTTTAAGTATAGTTCCCGGTGTAGGAAACACGTCCATTAATTTGCACAAAGTAAGATCCCAGAAAGAGCAATGTGATAATGACCAGATAATCTATTTTAGAAATGTTGGTTGAGAGATAAAAATTTGTCAGGACACTGGAGAGAATTCCCCTGCTCTTCCTCACCATAGTGTCATGGGTAGTGTGTAGCTGCAGGCCTTATAGATGCAGTTAATTTAATTCAGTGTCTGTCCTGTGAGCTGTTACATTGAGTAATAGTGAGCTACAGTCTGTAACTTAGAGGGGAGTAGATTTTCGATTTATTGTCCATGAATAAAAGTGGTGCTAGGGATTGGCTACCCACTGTAGGAAGCAGACTATTTTCTATTGCATTGGTCTCAGTGTGTTACATACAGAGTAATTGGAGCATATTACATAGAGAATACTGGTGGGTTGGAGTTTTTCTGTAATTTATCCTCAATATCTGGGCAAGGCCAGCATTGGTTACCCATCTTTACTTGCCCTGAGAAGGTGACATACCAGTTTGATACAACTGAATGGCTGGCTTGGCCACTTCAGAAGGCACTTAAAAGTCAACCATGTTGGCGTGGGACTGGAGTCACAGGCCAGACCAAGGTGGCAGGTGATCTAAATGATAATTTTTACAATAATCTGACAGTTCACAGCCACTTTTCCTGACGTCAGCTTATGATTTCCAATTTATTTTTAAACAGGATTCTCAAACTGCCCTGGTGGGATTTGATCTCACATTCTCAGGATTATTAGTCCAGTATCACAACATTGCACAATGGTACCCCCGTTCAAATGTTAAGTAGAGAGTTATGGCGGGGTAAAATGTTTCACATAGATGGTAATGTGGGTTGAAATACATTGTCTAGCGAGCAAGCTGGATTAATGTGTAATAGTGGGTTGGAGTATGTTGTGTAGAGAGTAACACTGGGTTGGAGTTTGTAAGTGAGATCAAGGTTTGATTGTAAGGTTGACCACAGGCTAAAATGAGTGAATGCTGTATTGAATCTGGGAAGTCCTGAGTTCCTGGAATTGCGGAATAATTAAAACCAAAAATGAAAACAGTCATATTTTAAGGTGTAGAACAGGGCTTCCCATAGGCCATGCCATGACCCCAAGTGGGGTCATGAGATGGGATTTTGAGGTAATTAGCTCCCAGGCAACAATAGCCGCCGCGGAACTCAGACTGAACGCTAACAACTGCGAGGCCCCTTTAAATCCAAGCGTTTTTGGTGGTGGGTGTGGTTTAATGGAGTTCTCTCTGAGGCCTGATTACTGCTGCAAAAAATAACCTGTAAAAAAAAAAGTAGGTGTTCAGTTTTTTTGTAGAAAGCATGCCTTTTCATCAATTCCACACACCCCTAACAGTTGAAACCTCCCTTCCTCACCTTCCCCAACAGCCCTGAAGCTTCACCCCACTCAACAACTCTAATCCCCCTCAAATTTTCACTCTGGGGTCACACTAGATCTGAGGCATTAAAATAGGGTCACACTGGGAGAACGTTGGGGGGAAGCACTTGTGTAGAATGTTAGATTAGGTAGGCAATGTGGAGTTGAGCTTTATCTATCTTTGCAGGATGGGGACCGGAAGAAGTTTGCGGAATCTCCCTAAGAAGGTTAGACACCAGCGCACTCTACAATGAATGGTTTGTGAAAAATGGGCCACACAACTTCTATTTTCAATCTCCATATAGCTGTCACGTCAGGAACAGGAAGTGTTGATTGGGTGTTTGTCCCAGTTGGTGGCCAGCCATGTTTCATTGCCGAAGTACAAAAAGGACAGCAAACTCCTGATAACAGGCTCATTCATTTTATTGGCTGTTTGTGGGACCTTGCCATGTGCTGATTGGTTGCCCCACCTGTCGAAATAATAACAATGAATACACTTCAAAATGTAATTTGTTGATTATGAAGCACCTTGGGCATTTCAAGACCCTAAGAGATATTTATCTAAATGCAAGTTCTTTCGCAATAAAGGGATCGTTTCAAATAATGTGTTCAGTTCGAGTTACCAGGGTGTGTGTGAGATAGTGTCATAGCTAACTCAGGTGTGTCCCTCCATATCCCTTGACTGTACCAATGCTGATTCAAGCACCAGGAAATAATTATCTTTATTCCAAATGGTTTTTTGCATTTCCACTTGGCTAAATCACAGCACTCTACTCAAGAATATAAACCCCGCTCCAAGACTTGAGAACATAACCTAAGCTGATACTTTGGTAGAATACTGAGGCAGTGCTGCATTGGTGGAAATGTCACCTTTAAGAAGAGATGTTCAGTTGAGGCTCTCTCTGGCTCTCTGGTGGATGAAAGGTATCTTACAGCACCATTTGAAGAAAAGCAAGGTGTCCTGGCCAACATTTATCCCTCAAACAACGCTAATGAAAAGAGATTAACTAGTCATTTTATCTAATTTTCTGTTTAAAGGACCTGGTCATACACAAAATGGTTGCTGCATTTGCCTACGTACTTCACCATTGTTTTGTAGGCAAAAATGGCAACCAACTTGTGAGGCACTTTGGGGGATCCATGAGAAGTGAAAGGTGCCTTATAAACACAACTTCTTTCTTTAATTTCCAAGGCATATTTGAATAATGGTGGTCACCCTGTCTCAATTTTCAGTCCTGCAGTTCGGATTCATCACCATCTTTGTAGCTGCCTGCCCATTGGCTCCTTTATGTGCCCTTCTCAATAACTGGATAGAAATCCGCCTGGATGCCAACAAGTTTGTGTGTGAGTACCGACGGCCGATCGTGGAGCGAGCTCAGGGGATCGGAATCTGGTTCCGCATCCTAGAAATCATCACCACCATAGCTGTAATAACTAACGTGAGTACACCAGCTGTGCCAAAGTGTCAGGTGCAACTTTATTGCATCCTTCATTTGCCAGGTTGGAAAGCCCAAACTTTGAATATTCCTATTCCAGGTATTCTCTGTGCAGCAAACGCTTCCTACCTTGTGGCCTGTGCATTAGCTGACCTCAGGCTGGCAACAGTAGGGAAGTCGCAATTAGCTAAACTGGCCCAGAGCAAGAGAGAAGAGAAAAAAAATGCCCCATTCCTGGTGATGATTCAGTGACCTGAGCTGGCAAGTGTCTATTTGGAGTCACTGATTATGGACATGATTTGAGGTCAGCAGTGATGTCCCCAGTGCCCAAAGGGCCTGTCTACCTGGACTGTTAAAAGTTCACACACAATGAATAACCATTTGAATGAGGTGCCAACATTTGGC
>NC_135897.1:11601227-11709202 GCF_964194155.1 Cetorhinus maximus
GATTTTGTATAGTGCAGGATTTTTTGGAGGAGGTAACAGAGAAGGCTGATAAGGGCAACACTGTTGATGTGGTATATATGGATTTTCAAAAAGCATTTGATACAGTGCCACACAACAGACTTGTGAGCAAAATTCTAGCTCATGGGATAAAAAGGGAAGCAGGCACTTGAATAAGAAATTGGCTGAGTGACAGGAAACAGAGAGTGGTGATAAATTGTTGTTTTTCAGATTGGAGGAAGGTTTGTAGTGGAGTTCCTCAGGGGTCAGCGTTGGGACCCTTGCTCTTCTTGATGTATATTAATGGCCTAAACTGTGGTGTGCAGGGCATGATTTCAAAATTTGCACATGATACGAAGATTAGAAGTGTTGTCAACTGTGATGGGAAACTTAAAAATGCAGATAAATGTGAGGTGATTCATCTTGGAAGCAAGAATATGTAGAGACAGTATAAATAAGGGGAGAAATTCTAAAGGAGATGCAGGAACGGTACAAGTATTCATGTGACCTTGTGTTCTCTCCTCCCAAGCATGCCGTCTCTTGCTGGGATACGGTTCTGACTCTCACTGGGATTTGGTTCCAGGTTCTGAGTCTCTCTGGGATTTGGTTCCAGGTTATGACTCTCACTGGGATTTGGTTCTGAGTCTCACTGGGATTTGGTTCTGAGTCTCACTGAGATTTGGTTCTGACTCTGTCTGGGATTTGGGTCCAGGTTCTGACTCTCTCTGGGATTTGGTTCTGACTCTCACTGGTATTTGGTTCTGAGTCTCACTGAGATTTGGTTCTGACTCTGGGATTTGGTTCTAGGTTCTGATTCTCTCTGGGATTTGGTCCTGACTCTCACTGGTATTTGGTTCTGAGTCTCACTGAGATTTGGTTCTGAGTCTCACTGAGATTTGGTTCTGACTCTCACTGGGATTTGGTTCTGACTCTCTCTGGGATTTGGTTCTGACTCTCACTGGGATTTGGTTCTGACTCTCACTGGGATTTGGTTCTGACTCTCTCTGGGATTTGGTTCTGACTCTCACTGGGATTTGGTTCTGACTCTCACTGGATTTGGTTCTGACTCTCACTGGGATTTGGTTCTGACTCTCACTGGGATTTGGTTCTGAGTCTCACTGAGATTTGGTTCTGACTCTGTCTGGGATTTGGTTCCAGGTTCTGACTCTCTCTGGGATTTGGTTCTGACTCTCACTGAGATTTGGTTCTGAGTCTCACTGAGATTTGGTTCTGACTCTGTCTGGGATTTGGTTCCAGGTTCTGACGCTCTCTGAGATTTGGTTCTGAGTCTCACTGAGATTTGGTTCTGACTCTGTCTGGGATTTGGTTCCAGGTTCTGACTCTCTCTGAGATTTGGTTCTGAGTCTCACTGAGATTTGGTTCTGACGCTCACTGAGATTTGGTTCTGACTCTCACTGGGATTTGGTTCTGACTCTCACTGAGATTTGGTTCTGAGTCTCACTGAGATTTGGTTCTGACTCTGTCTGGGATTTGGTTCCAGGTTCTGACTCTCTCTGGGATTTGGTTCTGACTCTCACTGGGATTTGGTTCTGAGTCTCACTGAGATTTGGTTCTGAGTTTCACTGAGATTTGGTTCTGACTCTGTCTGGGATTTGGTTCCAGGTTCTGACTCTCTCTGGGATTTGGTTCTGAGTCTCACTGAGATTTGGTCCTGACTCTCACTGGGGTTTGGTTCTGAGTTTCACTGAGATTTGGTTCTGACTCTCACTGGGGTTTGGTTCTGAGTCTCCCTGGGATTTGGTTCTGGTGTTCTGATTCTCGCTTGGATAAGATTCCGACTCTTGCTGGGATATAGTTCCGGGGTTCCAGCTCTCACTGATATGCAGTTCTGACTGTCACTGGGATGTAGTTCCTGGAGTTCTGACTCCTGGGATATGGTTCTGGAATGAGGTTCCAGGATGCTGATTTATGTTGGGATATGGTTGTTAGGAGCCAATCTTCCTCTGATATCTCAATTAAATGCCCATTGAAATGTCATTTTGCAAGTTTGTCCAACTGACAACCTGCACCCTGTCCAGTGGTTTCAACTGATGATTGCGTTCCCTCACTGGAAAATGACCCCTAAGTGCTATTCAGCTGTGGGAAGTACCACACCTGAGACTGGCTTGTTGTTGTCCAATCTGCAGGTCGCTGGGTAGCAATGAAGAGAAGGTCTGTGTTCAATTTGTCCCGCTCCTAGCCTGGGAGTGGTGAACCCAGTTTTAGCAGTCACCCAGACCCAGTGACAAGTTGTCTTTGTGTCAGCTGCAAACGTTGAAATTGCGCCCTATCTACCCAAGTCCAGGTCATTAATATATATCAAGAAGAGCTGTGGACCTACAACCTGTGGGGAACACCATCTTCTTCCAGCCTGAAAAACTGAATAACAACATTCGCCATTACTTTGCTTTCTGCCCCTTACTTGGCATTGTACCCACTCTGCCACCGTCCCTTTAACCCCGTGGGTTTTAATTCTTGTCATTTTATTATGTGGTACCTGGTCAAAAGTTTTTGAAAGTCCATACACAAATCAACCACACTGCCCTCATCAACCCTCTCCGACACTTTACCAAAGATGATAACTGCCACATAGTGCTGGGTTTTCCAGCTCTCCGTACACCAGTGATTTCAGTTTAAATGGGCAGGCTTTTCTGGCTCCGACACCGGTGGGCATTGGGCGGGGGGCAGGATGGGAAAATTTGGAGAGCCGTTAAAAGGCAATGGCTCTCCAAACTTTCCCTTCCCACCCGTGACAATGCCCACCATTACCGGGGCCAAAAAATCCCGCTCAATGTAACACTTACAGCTGCCTTATTGTAACAATGACTGTAGAGAGTTTCTGTCTGAATTTTTCATGAGTTGGATATGAAGGTGGTAAAAACCCAAAGGGGCCCCATTTTGTAATTATACCCCTTGTTCCAGAATCTCTGTCAGATTCTATTTGTTTTCCATGGCCCTTACGCTGCTCGAATTCTGAACCTATCTCCATTCTGCTGTGTTCCTCAGGTTTGTTGGTTATCCTGGACACTACGGCTCGCTGTTTGGAATCAGAAACGAGGCTGTAGGTATCAGATTACAACACTTTACAGAAATCCTGGCTCACACTCAGGGCGTCAGTGGAACAGAATCTTAAGGCCCAAGATTTCAGGAGATGGGCAAGGCAGAAATGTGGTACAATCCCAATGGGGTGGGGGTTGGGGGGGTGGGTGGGGGGGTGGGGGCACAGCATAATATGTGGCCAAGATCCAACAGGCTTCCAGGCCATCCAGCTTTACATTAGAAATCTGGAGTTGGGTGGTACCGCCCGTTCCCTCACCATGTGCCAGGCACAGTCTGGGAACATTCTTGTGATATTCTGGGAATTTGGCCCAGCTACTCTTTCTTACGCCCAATGGATCCCACACCTATTAAGATCATGTCTGGATTCCATTGTAAAGTAAAGCATTTGGCGAAACCCCGGAGAAACCAATTGGTATTTCTGATGTGCCCATTGCCTCCTGACTGGCCCCTGTCTAGGGTCTGTAAGAGCCTCTGGCTCCTTCCCTCCATGGCAGTGGGATTGCAGTTCCAGGTTTACATTGTCCTGTGAGGTGGGCACCTCAGTTACTCCTCGACGGCCTGATTTGAATACAAAAACATCCCTGTTCTCAGGATTTGGAACAAGGTTTCTGGTGTGGCAAATTTCCGCCCCACCATACCTCCAACTCTCTGGAAAGGGCTCAGTATGAAAGGGGAGTTTTACAGTCATTTTTACTTTTTAAATATTTTCCTCAGAAGCCCAATCTGCCCTTTGCTGGAACTGCGCGTTGCTTCATTATGAAGAGACACAGTTTGAAACATTCATTTTTTCTCTATGTTAACAGCCTCACCATTGCCTTTCCTTTGTCTGTTACTCTCCACCACAGTCCCATCACCATCTTGTTTTGAAAACTTGGCATCAAACCTATTTTGTTTTTATTTTCTTAAATTCTGTGAAATCCCTTTACAGTTTAACCACTGAACACGAGTGTTAATGATGCTGATGTATGGGCAGATTCTTAACTCATCTGCAGCATTTACCTTCCAAACCCACGACCTCGTTAGTTCATCAGTCCATTTTACATTGGACACTCATGACTCCTGAAGCAAATGCTCTATTCAGAGCTCGGTCGCAGCAGGAGACTCCCAGGAGGACACTGGAAATGCTTTAGGGATTTCCTCAAAGTATCGCTGAAGAGGTCAGACATTCCTGCTGACTCATGGGAGTCCCTGGCCTGTGACTGATCGAAATGGAGAAGGTTCATTTGGGAAGGCACCGAGCACATCGAGAGACTTCATCAAGAACGTGCAGTGGTGAAGTCGAGGCATCAGAGTGAACAAACCTCCGAACAACCCATCTACCCAACCCTTCAAGCACCACCTGCCTCAATGTGACAGAGTCTGCAGATCACACAATTGGACAGGTCAGCCATTTCAGAGAACTCCGAACTGGACTGGGAACGTCATCCTCGATCCCCGTGGGGGAAGAGCAGAGAGATATCCTTCCTGAGGTGCAGTGCCCAAAACTGTACTCCAGACAGGGGCCTGACTAAGGTTCTATACAACTGAAGCATGGCTGCCTCTCCTTTGTATTTCAGCCTTCGAGATGTTGGTCATTCCATTCGCTTTCTTGTTTGATTTTGAACCTGTCAGACAATACTCAAGTTTAGCTAATGTAGGTGGAAAGTAGATGGCCTCATACTTGCTCATTAAGCCCCATCTACCGCAGTTTTTCTCTCTCATTAAATCTGTTTTTGTCCCCTTGTAACTTACTGCTCCCACCTGCACTATTTACCTGCTTCCCCCCACCGCCCCAGCCCCATTTAGTGTCACTTGCAAACTTGGATCAACTGCTCCCCCTTCCTGCATCCTACCCATTGATAAATACGGTGAAAAGTTGAGTCTCCAGAACAGATCCCTAGGGATCCCTGTCTCTTCCGGCCAGGTTACACTTAACAGTCACAATTGTCCTCACAACACATTCCTTCTACTTGCTATTTGACCTGGACCTGGTCTCTGCACAGCATCTAACTCAGCTGTGATTGGGAACTTGGGAAATGTGGATTGTCGATGTAAGCATAGGAAGAGGAGGAGGCCATTCAGCCCCTTGAGCCTGTTCTGTTGGTCAAGAAGATCAATTTATGCCCACTCTCTGCCTCCTACCTCCCAAATAATTTCCAATCCATCAAAAGACTTCCTCCAATCCAGCCCACTCACATTTTAGCGCTATCTTTTGTGTCAAACTTTATTAAATGCCTTCTGGATGCCCGTATAGGCAACATCCACAGACAATCTTTAATCTAACAAAGTCATGTTGGCTCTCTCTGTGTAAAGGACGGCACCTCTCTCTGATCAAGGTATGGTTAGCCCATGATGCGTTTTCACTGTATAATCCTCTCCACTGTTTGTTGGTCATTCCTGGTTTTCCAATGACTTGTCAAGCAGATTATTAGTTACTATATTATTTTTGCAGTGTGGAACTGGTGGCTGTCTGATTGAACTGGCACAGGAACTACTTATTATCATGGTTGGAAAGCAAATTATCAACAATGTACAGGAGTATGTCATCCCGTGAGTATCTGCTTCAATGTGAATAGGAATGGAGAGAGGTCAGCTAGTAAAAAAATAATCAATTCAAACAAGAATACCAAGTCTGTGTGATGCATAAGCACTAGCATTGACCATTTGGGCTGAATAGCCTGTTCCTGTGCTGTAAATTCTATGTAATTCTATATGAGACCAACCAGTCATCTCCTTCTGAAGTTTCAGCCTCTCCCAGGAGTGAAATATTAATTGGCTGTGAATTTTTTTTTATTTGTGGATTTGAATTATCATGGTTTTTCCCCATTCTGCCCCTAGCTCTCTCTCTAGGCCACATATTAACTGTATTCCAGAGGGCAAGACTACAAGATTCTCCCACACATGCTGCCAAGCGTCTGAAGCAGATTCTCCCAACAACCCCCATAACTCCCAGCATGCCACCCAATCCACCCATTTTCCCTCCAAATTCAGGAAAACATCTTGCGTCCACTTGATACTTCCCCAGTATAGCTGACACTCAGTCAAAACTGGGCGGAGTATCAGATCAAGCTTACATTCACTCCTGTGTGGCCAGTATATTGATGGTCCCATCAGCCTGACTCATCAGCAAACTAAATGCAGCAAGTAGTGAACCAGAATGGAGCATCAGAGGATAGATTATAGCAACATTACCATTTAATCTGAGCATGAGTTGACCATGGTCCAAAGGCAAACGTTGGATCTGATATACTTTTACAATGTTTTGAACTAAAGAACGGCAGATGCTTTTAGAAAAGATTTACCACACACTGTCTGCTGACCCTTCCAACACACCAATCCTTCAAGCACCATTGGTCATTGACTCTCTAACTTTGGTGCATCATTCATGGGCATCGCCAATGTATGCTTGGTGCATTTTGACCATTGATTATCTACCCTGGCTACATCATTGATGGGCATTGCCACCTACCCTAAGTACATTGTTCTCTTGACTGGGAACTTTTAGTGTTAGGAAGCCATAAATGGAATACTTTCCACTTATCTGGATGTGTGTAGCTCCAAATACACTCAAGAAGCTCAATGCCATCCAGGACCAAGCAGCCCGCTTGATTGGTACACCATCCACCACCTTAAACATTCACCCCCTCTACCACTGATGCACTGTGGCAACAGTCTGAACCATATACAAAATACACTGCAGCAACTCACCAAGGCTTCTTTGACAGGTCCTTCTAAACCCATGACCTCTACCCTCTAGAAGGCCAAGGGCAGCAGATGCCTGGAAACACCACCACATGCAAGTACCCCTCCAAGTCACTCACCATCATGATTTGGAACTATATCGCCGTTCCTTCACTGTTGCTGGGTCAAAATCCTGGAACTCCCTCCCTAACAGCACTGTGGGTATACCTACACCACATGGACTGCAGCGGTTTGAGAAGGCAGCTCACCATCACCTTCTCAAGGGCAATTAGGGATGGGTAATATAAATACTGGCCTATTCAGCGACATCCGCACCCCGTGAAAAAATAAAATACCAGCAGCCCAACATGGTGGTGGCTTTAGCCACACCAGCATGAGTGCCTACACAGATCTGACTTTGAGCTAGCTTTCATTTGTTGCCTTACTTTGAATATTGTTGTGTTAATTATTGAGCAGGAAGGTGAAATTTTGGTGGCAGAAGCGGAAACTGAAGGGCAAAGGCAAAGAGAAGTCCATCCCAGTCCAACACCCCTGGGAGAAGGATTACCAGCTGCTGCCCTGTGAGGGGCTCTTTGATGAGTATCTTGAAATGGGTAGGTAGCTCTCCATAATACTATCAGACTCTGATGGAGATCAGAACAAGGTTTATCCTCTGGTGGAGGAAGACTTCATAGAAGTGTGAAGTGATTCGTTTTGGTCTGAAGAACAGTTCTAAATGGGATGCAGGAGCCGTGGAGCCTGGGTGTATGTGTGTATAAGTCATTGAAGTTGGTAGGACAGGTTGAGAGAGTGGTTAAGCGTGCAGTATCCTAGGGTTTAATGATAGGTGCAATGTAATGTAAATGTAATTATATCACTCAGCTAGCAGATAGAGAAGACTTCCATTTAATTGAGAAGTTAAAATCCACTGATAACCCTCCACCACAAAGTTGTGTTTTAAACAGTTAAAAGCTTAAAAGTTGGACAGTTTAAAAGTTAAATCACTTAAAAGCATCTTGCTTGTGTTTGTTACTTCTACTTTCTGGTTTTCCTTAAGAGGTTGGTACGGATTTGCCTCTTTTCTATCCCTTGAGTTTTTTGCACAGGAATGATCTTTACTCTGGGTCGTGTGTTTGCTCCAAGAATGACTATTACTCTGGATCGAGTGTTTGCTCCAAGAATGACTACTACTCTGGGTCGTGTGTTTGCTCCAAGAATGACTATTACTCTGGGTCGAGTGTTTGCTCCAAGAACGACTACTACTCTGGGTCGTGTGTTTGCTCCAAGAATGACTATTACCCTGGCTCGAGTGTTTGCTCCAAGAATGACTATTACTCTAGGTCGAGTGTTTGCTCAAAGAATGACTATTACTCTGGGTCGAGTGTTTGCTCAAAGAATGACTATTACTCTGGGTCGAATGTTTGCTCAAAGAATGACTATTACTTTGGGTTGAGTGTTTGCTCCAAGAATGACTACTACTCTGGGTCGTGTGTTTGCTCCAAGAATGACTATTACTCTGGGTCGAGTGTTTGCTCCAAGAACGACTACTACTCTGGGTCGTGTGTTTGCGCCAAGAATGACTATTACCCTGGCTCGAGTGTTTGCTCCAAGAATGACTATTACTCTGGGTCGAGTGTTTGCTCAAAGAATGACTATTACTTTGGGTTGAGTGTTTGCTCCAAGAATGACTATTACTCTGGGTCAAGTGTTTGCTCCAAGAATGACTATTACTCTGGGTCAAGTGTTTGCTCCAAGAATGACTATTACTCTGGGTCGTGTGTTTGCTCCAAGAATGACTATTACTCTGGGTCATGTCACTGAGATCTCAGAACAACCCAAAGTGCTCTCCAATAAATGAGATACTTTTAAGTATAGTTCCCGGTGTAGGAAACACGTCCATTAATTTGCACAAAGTAAGATCCCAGAAAGAGCAATGTGATAATGACCAGATAATCTATTTTAGAAATGTTGGTTGAGAGATAAAAATTTGTCAGGACACTGGAGAGAATTCCCCTGCTCTTCCTCACCATAGTGTCATGGGTAGTGTGTAGCTGCAGGCCTTATAGATGCAGTTAATTTAATTCAGTGTCTGTCCTGTGAGCTGTTACATTGAGTAATAGTGAGCTACAGTCTGTAACTTAGAGGGGAGTAGATTTTCGATTTATTGTCCATGAATAAAAGTGGTGCTAGGGATTGGCTACCCACTGTAGGAAGCAGACTATTTTCTATTGCATTGGTCTCAGTGTGTTACATACAGAGTAATTGGAGCATATTACATAGAGAATACTGGTGGGTTGGAGTTTTTCTGTAATTTATCCTCAATATCTGGGCAAGGCCAGCATTGGTTACCCATCTTTACTTGCCCTGAGAAGGTGACATACCAGTTTGATACAACTGAATGGCTGGCTTGGCCACTTCAGAAGGCACTTAAAAGTCAACCATGTTGGCGTGGGACTGGAGTCACAGGCCAGACCAAGGTGGCAGGTGATCTAAATGATAATTTTTACAATAATCTGACAGTTCACAGCCACTTTTCCTGACGTCAGCTTATGATTTCCAATTTATTTTTAAACAGGATTCTCAAACTGCCCTGGTGGGATTTGATCTCACATTCTCAGGATTATTAGTCCAGTATCACAACATTGCACAATGGTACCCCCGTTCAAATGTTAAGTAGAGAGTTATGGCGGGGTAAAATGTTTCACATAGATGGTAATGTGGGTTGAAATACATTGTCTAGCGAGCAAGCTGGATTAATGTGTAATAGTGGGTTGGAGTATGTTGTGTAGAGAGTAACACTGGGTTGGAGTTTGTAAGTGAGATCAAGGTTTGATTGTAAGGTTGACCACAGGCTAAAATGAGTGAATGCTGTATTGAATCTGGGAAGTCCTGAGTTCCTGGAATTGCGGAATAATTAAAACCAAAAATGAAAACAGTCATATTTTAAGGTGTAGAACAGGGCTTCCCATAGGCCATGCCATGACCCCAAGTGGGGTCATGAGATGGGATTTTGAGGTAATTAGCTCCCAGGCAACAATAGCCGCCGCGGAACTCAGACTGAACGCTAACAACTGCGAGGCCCCTTTAAATCCAAGCGTTTTTGGTGGTGGGTGTGGTTTAATGGAGTTCTCTCTGAGGCCTGATTACTGCTGCAAAAAATAACCTGTAAAAAAAAAAGTAGGTGTTCAGTTTTTTTGTAGAAAGCATGCCTTTTCATCAATTCCACACACCCCTAACAGTTGAAACCTCCCTTCCTCACCTTCCCCAACAGCCCTGAAGCTTCACCCCACTCAACAACTCTAATCCCCCTCAAATTTTCACTCTGGGGTCACACTAGATCTGAGGCATTAAAATAGGGTCACACTGGGAGAACGTTGGGGGGAAGCACTTGTGTAGAATGTTAGATTAGGTAGGCAATGTGGAGTTGAGCTTTATCTATCTTTGCAGGATGGGGACCGGAAGAAGTTTGCGGAATCTCCCTAAGAAGGTTAGACACCAGCGCACTCTACAATGAATGGTTTGTGAAAAATGGGCCACACAACTTCTATTTTCAATCTCCATATAGCTGTCACGTCAGGAACAGGAAGTGTTGATTGGGTGTTTGTCCCAGTTGGTGGCCAGCCATGTTTCATTGCCGAAGTACAAAAAGGACAGCAAACTCCTGATAACAGGCTCATTCATTTTATTGGCTGTTTGTGGGACCTTGCCATGTGCTGATTGGTTGCCCCACCTGTCGAAATAATAACAATGAATACACTTCAAAATGTAATTTGTTGATTATGAAGCACCTTGGGCATTTCAAGACCCTAAGAGATATTTATCTAAATGCAAGTTCTTTCGCAATAAAGGGATCGTTTCAAATAATGTGTTCAGTTCGAGTTACCAGGGTGTGTGTGAGATAGTGTCATAGCTAACTCAGGTGTGTCCCTCCATATCCCTTGACTGTACCAATGCTGATTCAAGCACCAGGAAATAATTATCTTTATTCCAAATGGTTTTTTGCATTTCCACTTGGCTAAATCACAGCACTCTACTCAAGAATATAAACCCCGCTCCAAGACTTGAGAACATAACCTAAGCTGATACTTTGGTAGAATACTGAGGCAGTGCTGCATTGGTGGAAATGTCACCTTTAAGAAGAGATGTTCAGTTGAGGCTCTCTCTGGCTCTCTGGTGGATGAAAGGTATCTTACAGCACCATTTGAAGAAAAGCAAGGTGTCCTGGCCAACATTTATCCCTCAAACAACGCTAATGAAAAGAGATTAACTAGTCATTTTATCTAATTTTCTGTTTAAAGGACCTGGTCATACACAAAATGGTTGCTGCATTTGCCTACGTACTTCACCATTGTTTTGTAGGCAAAAATGGCAACCAACTTGTGAGGCACTTTGGGGGATCCATGAGAAGTGAAAGGTGCCTTATAAACACAACTTCTTTCTTTAATTTCCAAGGCATATTTGAATAATGGTGGTCACCCTGTCTCAATTTTCAGTCCTGCAGTTCGGATTCATCACCATCTTTGTAGCTGCCTGCCCATTGGCTCCTTTATGTGCCCTTCTCAATAACTGGATAGAAATCCGCCTGGATGCCAACAAGTTTGTGTGTGAGTACCGACGGCCGATCGTGGAGCGAGCTCAGGGGATCGGAATCTGGTTCCGCATCCTAGAAATCATCACCACCATAGCTGTAATAACTAACGTGAGTACACCAGCTGTGCCAAAGTGTCAGGTGCAACTTTATTGCATCCTTCATTTGCCAGGTTGGAAAGCCCAAACTTTGAATATTCCTATTCCAGGTATTCTCTGTGCAGCAAACGCTTCCTACCTTGTGGCCTGTGCATTAGCTGACCTCAGGCTGGCAACAGTAGGGAAGTCGCAATTAGCTAAACTGGCCCAGAGCAAGAGAGAAGAGAAAAAAAATGCCCCATTCCTGGTGATGATTCAGTGACCTGAGCTGGCAAGTGTCTATTTGGAGTCACTGATTATGGACATGATTTGAGGTCAGCAGTGATGTCCCCAGTGCCCAAAGGGCCTGTCTACCTGGACTGTTAAAAGTTCACACACAATGAATAACCATTTGAATGAGGTGCCAACATTTGGCTCTTTGGCATGTGACCTCTACACTTGTCTATTCCAATATGCACTCCTGACTGGCTTTCCACAATCTTCCTTCCATAAACTTGAGGTCATCCAAATCTCTGCTGTCTCCACATTTGACATGAAGAAAAATTTCAATTTTCAGGAAGGGTGGAGAAAGCACAATCCAAAACCCAGGCCTTCTGAGAAATGGTTGCACAATGTAGACTTAGCATTGCACTCTTCCCTGCATCAGTCATTGGATGAATAATACAAGGGACATGATGCCAAAAGTGATGCCATCTGCTCCCTAAATTCACTGAGGGGTAGGTCATTGATCACCTGTAAAGGTTAGGCTAGATAAATGTCATTACTTCATTAAACACAGAATCCTTATAGTGCAGAAGGAGGCCATTCAGCCCATCAAGTCTGCACTGGCTCTCTGAAAGAGTATTCTACCTAGTCCCACTCCCCTGCCTTGACCCTGTAAACCTGCACATTCTCTCTTTTCAGGTAGCAACGCAATTCCTTTTTGAACACCTCGATCGAACCTGCTTCCATTACGCTCTCAGGAAGTTCGTTCTAAACTCCAACCACCCTCTGGGTGAAAAAACTTTTCCTCACATCACTCTTGCCAATTATTTTGAATCTGTGCCCTCTAGCTCTTGATGCTCCCTTGAGTGGGAACGGGTTTCTCACTATTTACCCTGTCCATACCGCTCAGGATCTTGAATATCTCTATCCAGTCTCCTCTCAGCCTTCTTTTCTCCAAGGAAAATAGCCCCAGCCTCTCCAATCCATCCTCATTGCTCCAATGGGCAAATACATGGCAGATGTAGTATAATGTGGATAAGTGTGAAGCTATTCACTTCAGTATGTAAAACAGAATGGCCGAGTATTATTTAAATGGTGATAGATTAGGAAATGTTGATGTACAAAGGGACCTGGGTGTCCTTGTACACCAGTCACTGAAAGCAAGCATGCAGGTGCAGCAAGCAGTTAAGAAGGCAAATGGATGTTCGTCTTCATTGCAATAGGATTTAAGTACAGGAGCAAGGATGTCTTACTGCAGCTATGCAGAGCCTTGGTGAGACCACATCTGGAGTATTGTGTAGTTTTGGTCTCCTTACCTAAGAAAGGATATACTTGCCACAGAGGGAGTGCAGTGAAGGTTCACCAGACTGATTCCTGGGATGACAGGATTGTTGTATGAGAAGAGATTGGGCTGACTAGACCTGTATTCACTGGGGTTTAGAAGAATGAGAGGAGATCTCATTGAAACGTATAAAATTCTGACAGGGCTGGACAGACTTGATGTAGGGATGATGTTTCCTCCGGCTGGGGGTCTAGAACAAGGGGTCACAGTCTCAGGATACGGGTAGACCATTTAGGACTGAGATGAGGAGAAACTTCTTCACTCAGAGGGTGGTGAACCTGTGGAATTCTCTACCACAGAAGGCTGTGGAGGCCAAGTCATTGAATATATTTAAGGAGGAAATAGATAAATTCCTAGAGTCTAAAGGTTTCAAGGGGTATGGGGAGAGAGAAGGAGAATGGCATTGAGCTAGAGGATCAGCCATGATTATATTGAATGGCACAGCAGGCTCGAAGGGCTGAATGACCTACTCCTGCTCCTATTTTCGATGTTTCTATGTTCTTCATCCCTGGAAATGATTCTTGTGAATCTCCTCTGTACTCTGTCCAATGCCTTCACATCCTTCCTCAAGTATGGCACCCAGAACTGGAAACAGTGCTCTGGATGAGGCCTAACTGGTGTCTTATACAAATTCAACATGACCTCCTTGCTATTGTACTCAATTAATAAGCCTGAGGTACTATATGCTTTATTAATTGCTGTCTCAACATGCCCTTAAAAAGAGTACTTATATTCAAACGCAGGAACCCATTCTCTGTAAACAAAAAGAATATGTTCAAGCCTTGCACCTTTTTTGAATTACCTGGGAGCTTGAGGAGCCTATTGTTCCCTGTTGCTTTCACCATGGCAACTCCTTGGCCAATCAGAGTCAACTTGCCAACCAGTCAGCACCCTTTTTCCTTGTAGTATAAATTGTTGTGATTGTTTGAAATCTGGCATTCTTCTGTTTGTCCTGATGAGTGCAAGACAAAAAGCTTTGGCAACATGTTAGCAATATTCAAAAAAAGTTTGCCAGTTTTGTCTCCTTAGATACTGCCCCCTCCCTTTCAAATCTACCAGCATCAAGCCACTCATTTAAAAAAAAACAACTTTAGCATTTATGTGTTTCCAAACTACTGCCCATCCCCAACCTGCCTTTCCTCAGCTTGAACATTTGGTGGGGGGATGGTGGCAAAGTGGATATGTCACTGGACTAGTAATTCTGAGGCCCAGGCTAATCATGGGTTCAAATCCCACCATAGCAACTGGTGGAATTTAAATTCAATTAATAAATTTGGAATATAAAGTGAATCTCAGACCATGACAACAACTATCATCAATTGCTGTAAAAACCTATCTGGTTTGCTAATGTCTCCTTAGGGAAGGAAATCAGCCATCCTTACCTGGTCTGGCCTACATGTGACTCCAGATCCACAGCAATGTGGTTGACTCTTAACTGCCCTCTGAAATGGCCTAGCAAGCCACTCAGTTCAAGGGCAATTAGGGATGGGCAACAAATGCTGGCCTTGCCAGTGACACCCACATCCCATGAAAGAATAAAAAAAAAATGTTGTCACCTCCCAAATCTGTGCCCAGCTTTCCCACAGTTCCATGTTTGCTTCTGCCAAATCTGGATTCCCCCACCCCACCAGCATTGAAACAGCCCAACTTGAAATCACAAATAACACCCTGAGTGACTGCGACAGTTATGAATTACCCCCTGCAACCTTTGATCACACCATCCTTTGCTGATGCCTCCCCTCCATTGTCCAGCCTTGCCTGGTTCCATTCTCATCAATCCAGTTATAACCAGAGAATTAAATGCAATGGCTTCTGTTCCCACTCTCACACCGTTACCTCTGCTCTCTCCCAACAATCCATCCTTGGTCTCCTGCTGTTTTTCATCTATAAGCATCCCCTTGGCAACACCATCCAAAAACACATTAGATTCTACATGTATACTGATGACACTCAGCTCTATTTTACCACCACCTCTCTTGACTCCTCCATCACTTCTGTCTGTTCAACTTTCAGTACTGGATAAGTAGTGTTGTAAGATGTTGTATGCTGTCCAGTAGGGCTCTCAAAGAGGTTCTGAATCTTGTATAGTTTAACATTAAGGGCGGAATTTTCCAGCCCCGCCTATTGTCGGGATTATCTGGTCCCACCGGAAGTCAATGCACTTTTGGCTGGGGTGCCGAATCTCCCACAGCGGCTCCCACCACGATGGGGCTGGAAAATCCTGGCCTAAGTGGTTATTGGTAATACATAACAATGTACATATATAGAGAGTATAATCCAAGCTAGGAGCTAACTCCATGCTGGCTTCTGCACAGGTCTCTGTCCAGTTCTAGACTGCCTTATAGACTCTAATCATGTCTCTCTTTACATCATAACTGTGGGCAGTACTGTACCCTGTCCAACGTTAACCCTTGCCATGCTAGATACCCTTATACTACACCTCCCCCAAGTCTTTATCCAACATATTTACAGTGCAATCGTGTTTACCCGATGTATTTACATTATTCTTATGCTACCCCTTATTTTGTGCACCCACCCCCCCCACTCCCCAAAGTCTCTCTATTTACAGATTCAGGCGGTTTGGAGGCTTTACGATTCTTCCAGATCCTGTTCTTGTAATATTTGGAGGAGTGGTAGGCTCTGTTGAACTGGAAAGTCTTGTTGATTCTGATGTTGCAATCTCGCACTTGGTTGTCTGATTTAATTCTCTTCTCCTGCTCCTTGGAGTTGAACCGTTCCTTGTCAACTCCCCATCTGGCCTACTCAATGGCTGCTGGCTTATCTTGCTCTTTCGGAGAGAATGTACCCTTTGCTCGTCCTTAGTGTGAACCTGGCATTTCTTTTTGCGTGTGGTCTGCCATGATTCTTGTGGGAGTCGAAGGTTCTCTCCCTGTCATGCGGCTGTGTCTTATGTGGCTTTTTCTGCAACATTGTTCTCTTCGGTGTCCTTCCTTGCTGTGCTGGGACGTGTTATGGCAATTGATGGCTACTTCCCTGTTCCAACATTGCGTTGCAGTTGGCTGCAATGCTGGAGGTTGCAGCATCTGTGCCATGGTATTTCGAGAAATTGTGACAGCTTTAAATGCTGTGAGGGATTCCAAGATGGAGCCACAGCAAACGTTTTTCCAATGAGTCTTCCCATGTTGGTCTGGTTTTGGCGGGCTCCCGCTGTGATGGCGGCCCCAACAGAAAGTTAAACACTTTACACGCGGCGACTCTCTTAATCAATTATTCTGGGCCTTGCCTCGGGTAAACACCATTGCACTGTGACTATTGGTAGGTTTTTGGGTTTTTTAATCATCGTTTCCAGCTTTGGCTGGGGTTTTCAAACTGCCGGGTTTTTTCTCTCTCTCTGTTTGCAACAAGCTCAGCTGCAATGTGGTGTGGCGCTGAGTCGGAACCCGGGCTGGTCACGGTATTTAGAAAATGGGCTGCTCTGACTTCTAGAAGACTGAAAACGTTTTTTAAACCAGCCTTGGCCAAGAACTTGATTTTTTTAGCTCACTCCTGTTTGGTCCTTTGACTCTGTGGGTATTGGAACTGGAGCTCCATTAGATCTGATGGAGTCCTTTGCTGCACAGTGGAGCTCTATCTTCTGCTTCCAAACCTGCATCCTTCAGTCAGGTCAGAATGCTGCTGTTTTAATTTTTCAGCTTTTGAATTTCTGCTCCAGCTTCTCTGAGATTCTGGGTTTTTCCAGTAGCTGCGATAATATTGTTGGATGTTATATACTGATCAGTAGGTCTCACGAAGAGGTCTGAGTCTTGTATAGTTTAACATTAAGTGTTTATTGGTAATGCATAACTATGTACATATACAGAGTATAGTCCAAGCTAGAAGATAACTCCATGCTGGATTCTGCATAGGACTTTGTCCAGTCCTAGACTGCCATCTAGCCTCTGGCCATGTATCTCTTTACATCACACTCTGGGCAGTACTGTCCCCAGTCCCACATTAAAACTTCCTATGCCAGATACTATTATGCTACGAGTAGAAATTTCCTTCAGTTAAATATTGAGAAGATCAAAATCACTGACTTTTGTTCCTGCTGGAAACTCTGCTCCCTAACCATCAACTCCATCCCTCTCACCGGCCACTGTCTGAAGTTTAACAAGATTGTTGGCAACCTGGCATTCTATTAAACCCTGAGTTAACTTTTCTGATCCTCTTTATCGCCAAGACCCCCTACTTCCACATCTAGGGCAAAGCAGCCCGCTTGATTGGCACCCTATCCACCACCTTCAACATTCACTCCCTCCACCACCGATGAACAGTAACAGCAGTGTGTACCATCTACAGGATGCACTGCAGAAACTCGCCAAGGCTCCTTCCAAACCCATGACCTCTACCACCTCAAAAGACAAGGGCAGCGGATGCATGGGAACACCACCATCTGGAAGTTCCCCTCCAAGCCACTCATCATCCTGATTTGGAAATATATTGCCGTTCCTTCATTGTCGCTGAGTCAAAATCCTGGAATTCCCTCCCTAACAGCACTGTGGGTGTACCTACACCACAGGGACTGCAGCGATACAAGAAGACAGCTCACCACCACCTTCTCAAGGGCAATTAGGAATGGGTAATAAATGCTGGCCTAGCCAGTGATGCCCACATCTTGTGAGAGAATATTTTTATAAATCCATAATATTGCCCGTCTCCAAACCTACCTAAGCTGATATTCTCATCTATGATTTTGTTGCCTCTAGACTTGACTATTCCAATGCTCTCCTAGCTGGCCTCCCAACTTGTACCCTTCATAAATGCGAGCTCATCTGAAACTCTGTTTCCCATATCCTGACTCCCACCAAGTCCTGCTCTTTCTTCATCCCTGTGTTTGCTAACCACACTGGCTCCCAGTAGGAGAATGCTTCCATTTTATAATTCTCATCCTTATTTTCAAATCTCTCTAAGGCCTTAACTTTCCCCATCTCTGGAATCTCTTCCTACAACCAACATACCCTCTAATTTTTTTTGAGTGCAGGGACGATTTATTGAAGTGCACTACTTCTTTAATCATTTTGTGTGGATGGGCACACACAGGGACCAACCTGTGCGGAGCCTGCACGGAAACTTTAGAGTTGTCCTTGGCCATTTAGCTTAGAGAGAACAGTGAGTACAAATCTCCCACCACCAATCCCCCACCCCGAGATCTCTGTATTTATCCAAATCTAGCCTCTTGTGGATCCCTAAGTTCAATCACTTCACATTGGCAGCCATGCTCTTAGTTGCCTCATTCTCTTCCTAAACCTCTCCTCTTCTATAACATTCTCTCCTTTAAGACACTCCTTAACTCCTACCTCTTTGGCCAAGTTTCTGGTCACCTGTCCTATTATCTACTTATGTTGCTTCACACCAATTTTTCTCTGATAATTTCCCTTGTGCCGCTCCTTCGGGATGTTTTACTAAATTAAAGTTGCTAAATAAATGCAACTACTGGTAATTTTTTATACAACAGAATCATATTGCAATTCCTGACAAAGGTGACATTGTGGTGAGTACCATATTTATGTGCAACCTATTCTCCCCACAGGCCTTTATAATAGCGTTCACATCAGATTTCCTGCCTCGTCAATATTACCGATATATGCACCAAAGTGACTTGATTGGCTACACTAACTTCACCTTGGCATTTTCACCCCTCAACTTCAACCAGCAGAACAATAGCATGTGCAGGTAAGATAAGGGGAGGGTGAAATATCTAAAGAGAGGGTCTTACTATCGCAGGCTGAGTCAATGAGTTTTTCAAAGCCGGCTCTGGTTCAAACATTCCCCAGGACACAAAATTTCAAAATTTGCAGATGATACAAAACTTGGAAGCATTATGAACTGTAAGGAGGATAGTGTAGAACGTCAAAGGGACACAGACAAGTTGGTGGAATGGGCGTATAGGTGGCAGATGAAGTTCAATGTGGAGAAATGTGAAGTGATCCATTTTGGTAATAAAGACATGGAGAGACAATATAAAATAAAGGGTACAATTCTGGAGAGGTGCAGGAGCAGAGGGACCTGGGTGTATATGTGCAAAAATCATTGAAGGTGGCATGATAGGTTGAGAGAGCGGTTAAAAAAGCATTCAGTGCCCTAGGATTTATTAATGGGAGCATGGAGTACAAGAGTAAGGAAGTTATGTTGAGATTTTATAAGACATTAGTTCAGCCTGAGCTGGAGTATTGCATCCAGTTCTGGGCACTGCACTTTAGGGAGATGTGAAGGTATTGGAGAGGGTGCAGAAACGATTCATGAGAATGGTTCCAGGAATGAGGAACTTCAGTTATGAAAATAAATTGGAGAAGTTGGGACTTCTCCTTAGAAAAGAGAAGATTGAGAGGATACTTCGTAGAGATATTCAAAATCATGAGGGGTCTGGACAGGGTAGATAGGGAGAAACTGTTCGTATTCTTGAAAGGATCCAGAATGACAGGGCATAGGTTTAAGGTCATTTGCAAAAGCAGTAGAAGTGATATAAGAAAATAACTATTCACACAGCGAGTGGTTAAGGTCTGGAATGCACTGCCTGAGAGTGTAGTGGTGGCAGGTTCAATCGAGGCATTCAAGAGGGCATTAGGCTGTTATTTGAAAAGAATCAATGTGCATGGTTATGGGGAGAAGGTAGGAGAATGGCACAGAATAATTGCTCATTTGGAGAGCGGCTGCTGACACAATGGGCTGAATGGCCGCCTCCTGTACTGTTGATGCATTTATAAATGACCTGAATAAACTTGCAGAGAACTGTAAGTATGGCAGCTGGAAAGATGAACTAGCCAGGGACAGAATTGTTGTCAGAGCGTTGGTTGGCTGAAACATTGTCTGAACACTTGCAGTCAAGAGATGATCTAACCTTAGCAAAGGCAATTCAACTGATCAGATAAGCTGAGGTGAGGAGGCAAAATTACTCAGTGATACAAGGTGACAGGGAACTCCATATCAAAAGCAGCAGACTCAGTGAAGTGTGTTAAACTTAAAAACAGAGAAGCAGCCATACAAGAGCAAGGCAGACAGATAAAGTGTCCATTGACAGCCTTACCCGACAGTAATCATTGGTGTGGCAGGAAAAACACAGGTGTGAAAACTGCCCTGCCAGAGAGGCTGAAGCTATTTATGCAGAAAGATGAGCCACTTCCAGGCTGTGCGCCATAGCAAGAAGCCTGTACAAAATATACAAAAAGGGAAGCCTTGGAAAGATGGAAAGATCCATGAGGTAAATGATACCCATGATATTGAGGTGCCTTTCCTTGGAGAGATCCAGGAACCTACCGGAAGCTACTGGAGTGCTGATATCCTAGTATAGGGAATGAAGACACACTTTAAACTAGACACAGGTGCAGCAATTTTGGTTCTTTCTGATGCTGACCTGTGATTGGAGAAAAGGTCTCCAGCCATCATCAAAAAAGCTATGCGAGCCAGGAGGTGTAGAACTCAAAGTCATAGGAGGACTGAACACAACCCTCCAATATTGAGAGAAAGAAATCACAGAAACATGTTTGTGATTCAGAACCAGAGTTGCTCACTTTTGAGCAGGAAGGCTTGTACCGACTGACATCTGATTTGCAGAGTAGAGGAACTGGAAAGCCGAGAAGATCAACCCAGAAATTTCAGAGCTGATTTTCCACAGCTGCTCGCAGGACTAGGAAAGCTGAATACAGCACACCACATCACTCTACATCCTGAACTGAAGCCAGTGTGTCTGTTTACAGGCAGATAAGTTCCTCATCCACTCTTGCCAAAACTAAAGAAGGAAGTTGACTCTATGTTGAAGCAAGGGGTTATTTCACCTGTGACAGAACCAACAAGCTGGTGCTCAGAGATGGTCCCAGTGCCAAAACCCAACGGATTGATCAAAATTTGTGTAAATCTTGCACAGCTGAACAAAACGGTTGAATGCAAAGTTCATCATATGTCAAGAGTTTAGCTAAATTAGGACAGGGTTCAATCTCCATGAAGCTAGATGTAAATAGTGTTCTTGGCAACTACCCCTTGATGAAGAGTGTAAGTTGCTCACAATCTTCATTACTCTGGGAGATTTTGTTTCAGCAGATTACCCTTCAGCATCATATCAATGCCAGAAATCTCCAAGAGGACAATTTCAAGCATCCTGGGAGGACTGGGTGGAGTTTATGTTACTTGGATGGTGTCCTGATCCGTGGATCCACTCAGACAGAACATGACACTAGAGTGCGAGCTGTGCCACAGCGCCTAGAGAAAGCAGGACTTACACTCAACAACAACAGCATGTAAATTCTCGCAGCTGACTGTTAAATTCCTTGGGCATACTGTGGATGCATCTGGTGTCAGAGCTGATCCACAGAAGACAAGAGCAATCAATGAGTTTCCAGTTCCTCAGAACCTGACTGAGCTCCAGAGATTCATGGGTATAGTAAACCAAGTGAGAAAGTTTCTGCCCAGCCTGACGTCAATGAGGCACTACGTCAGCTGTAGCGACAGGTCAATACATGCTGCTGGAGGAAAGCACAACAGAAGTCTTTTAAAAAAAATCAAAGAGATGCTGATGTCATCTGATATTTTAGGTCACTATGACCCAGAGCTGCCCACTGTCACTGCTGCAGATGCATCTTCTACAGGATTGGGAGTTGTACTCTTTCAGATACAGATAGATGGAATGCGCAGACCAGTTTACTATGCAGCCGATCACCAACAGAGACTGAAAAGAGACATGCAGTGATAGAGAAAGAAGCACTAGCTGCTACATGCACTTGCAAAAAGTTCACAGACCATGTTCTTGGTCTCCATTTCAAGATAGAGACAGACCACAATCCCTGAGTGACATTCTAAGGAGTTAGAAAAAATTTCTCCATCAGTAAAACAATTCAAACTGAGGATGATGAGGTTTGATCCAAAGACAGAGTATGTTCCAGGACAGCAGCAGTATATAGCGGATGCTTTGTCCCATATCCCAGTGGCAAGGCCCAACAAGGTGATGTAGCCCTGGTGGAAACCTTTGCATCGACAACATCCACAACTCTACCAGCAATAACTCAGCAATGGAATGAAATCAGAGATGCACAGAAATCTGATGAAGAATGTACTTAGGTCAGAGAGTTCTGTGTCAAAGGATGGTCAGCTTACATGGCACACAATCCCATTCTCAGATCATACTATGAACAGTGGGGACACTTCTGAAGCAGTGATTGCATTGCTGAAGGTAGGTATTTGCAACACATGGAATATCAGACCTTGTAATCTTGGATAGTGGACCGCAGTTTGTCAATGAATACTTCAAAGAGTTCAGGGCATTGTATGGATTAGTCCATACTACCAGCTCACCAAGGTGCCCTCAAGCCAATGGTGAAGCTGAAAGCGGAGTGTGTACAGTGAAAGTATTGCTGAAGAACAATGACACCTAACTTGCACTTCTGAGCTATTGTTCAACTCCATTCCAAAATGGTTTAGCACCATGTGAACTCCTCATGGGAAGAAGACTGAGAAATCAACTCCCTATTCTCTCTCACACACTCAGGTTGCAAGTACAAGCTGTTGACTTGGACCAAGTCAGAGAGAAAGAGGATAAATATCACTTCAGCCAGATGGGGAACTATGAAAAACATCACAAGGCACACAACCTGCCAGACCTCCAACCAGGACAGCCAGTTTGGATCCGAGACCAAGCTCTCTATGGACAAGTGGTTGAACTGACACCTCATCCAAACAGGTAATGGTGCGGTGAGACAGAACGGATGTGCAATGGTTTTCACACAGAAGCAACCTCCTACTCCGCGGATGCAGTCATCTACCTAATTGAACTGGCCAGAGAATCCCCTCCTGCCCAGCAGAGTCTGACAGGCTGCCTGCAGGACTCAATACCCCAATCCCTTCCAAAGGAGAAGAGGGACCTGTTCTGGTAGACTCCTGGAAGCACCACAATGGTTGTTCCTATAAAAGGAATGGAGGAGAGAAGAGCAAAGAGAAGAAAACAAGATTAAGGACTGCAACACGCTGGAGTTAAAGTAGTGTTTCATGTTTGCCACATAGAAATGGAAGTCGGAGACTAGTCAGAGACTTGGGAGGAGGTGTAGTATACGGAGTTAATTCTAACTGTGTCATATGCTAATCTGATACTATGTACATCATCACAGGAAATGATGCAGCATCACATGATCTTGACCTCTCTTGTACAGCTTGGTGGTAAGATGTAGTCTGTAGTAAGAGATGTTTCAATAAAGCTCCTGCTTTGCATACCTGAGCAGACTCACTAAATATTCTGCAATTGTCTAACAATACCAAGAATATTATAAATTCCAGACCTGATTTTTTTGTTTTTAAAAAAATGAGAGATCTAGGAATTTTTTTTCAAATTTGAGAAGCAATCAGTTTTTATTGATTTATCACACAAATAAAATCCTGAAATTTTATTGGATAGAAACTAACTTTAAAGGTCTTTAGCCATAAATTATTCATTCACGGGATGTGGGCTACCAAGGCCAGCATTTATGGAATAAAACAAAAAGTGCTGGAAAAAACATTTATTGCCCACCCCTAGTTGCCCTTGAGAAGGTGGTGGTGAGCTGCCTTCTTGAACCACTGCAGTCCATGTGGTGTAGGTACACCCACAGTGCTGTTAGGGAGGGAGTTCCAGGATTTTGGCCCAGTGACAGTGAAGGAACAGCGATATATTTCCAAGTCAGGATGGTGTGAGACTTGGAGGGGAGCTTCCAGGTGGTGGTGTTCCCATGTGCCTGCTGCCCTTGCCCTTCTAGATGGTAGTGGTTGCGGGTTTGGAAGATGCTATTGAAAGAGCCTTGACAAGTTTCTTCAGTGCATGTTGTAGATGGTGCACACTGCTGCCACTGCTTGAGTGGTGGAGGGAGTGAATGGTGAAGGTGTTGGATGGGATGCCAATCAAGCAGGCAGCTTTGTCCTGGATGGTGTTGAGCTTCTTGAGTATTGTTGCAGCTGCACTCATCCAGGCAAGTGGGGAGTATTCCATCACACTCCTGATTTATGCCTTGTAGATGGTGGACAGGATTTAGGGAGACCTGAACCCTGTAAAACACAGGAAAATATGATTGATTCATTGCCGGAAGTAGTCATCAATCCTTATTATGTATGTGTTTACTAATTTGCAGGTACAGAGATTTCAGGGATTCCAATGGCCACTTGAGTCTGACACACTGGAATCTACTGGCTATTCGTTTGGTATTTGTCATTGTGTTTGAGGTGAGTTGGTGTGATTGAGTCACATGGGGAATGTTATCAGTGTACAGTACAAAGTACAGGGCATCATTGAGATATTGGCCACACTGGATGTCCTGTGTGAAGATGTACATTTGAAAAATGATGATCTACATGCTTCAATTAGCAGAAAACAGCACAGAACTTGAATTCAGAGAATTCAGTTTACTATTGAAGGTTCAATCTCACCACAAAGGGGAAGGAAAAGAGAAGAGTATTTACATTCTTGGAGTCATAGTGGCACAGAAGGAGGCCATTTAGCCCATCGAGTCCATGTCGGCTATCTGTAGAACAGGCTTGTCCAACCTCTTGGAGGGGGGAGGTGCACATTTCAATTTCTCTCACACTTGGGGGGCTGCTGAGCAAATTCCAGAAAGATAACGTTTGGCACAACATTAAACGTGAATTTTTTTAAAAAGCTGACGTATGGTTAGAAACAACTCCCTGAGGAACAAAAATTGCAATAAATTGATAATTAAAAAATGAGCAATAAATAAAGATGACCATTCGAGTGTGAAAGGGTGAGAGTGTGTGTGTGGCCGGCTAACTCCGAGTCTCAGAGCGCTCACTCACACCCTCACAGACTGTGAGAGTGCCTGTTGGGATGTGGGGGTGTGGGGGTGTTGGGGTGAGGATGAATGAGAACTCTGAGACTGGGAGTGAGCCAGACACACACTCTTCCACAAACACACACACACACACACACAGGCTCATGCACTCACCCTCTCACACATGTGCACGCTCACCCTTGATGTCATGTGCACTCACTCTCTCTCATGCACACTCACCCGCTCTCTCACGCACGCTGCACTCACCCTCTCCCTCACGCACACTCAGCCTCTCTGGCACGCATGTGCACCCTCTCTCTGGCACACATGCAGATACACTCGCCCTCCCACACATGAGCACTCGATGGTGCAGTGGTATTGTCGCTGGACTACTAATCCAGAGACCCAGGGTAATGCTCTGAGGACCCAGGTTCAAATCCCACCACAGCGGATAGTAGAATTTGAATTCAATAAAAATCTGGAATTAAAAAGTCTAATGATGACCATGAAACGATTGTTGTAAAAACCCATCTGGTTCACTAATGCCCTTGAGAGGAAATCTGCTGTCCTTACCTGGTCTGCCCTACAAGTGACTCCAGACTCACAGCAATGTGGTTGCCTCATAAGTGCCCTCTGAACTCGGGCAGTTTGGGATGGGTAATAAATGCTGACCAGTGACGCCAACATAAACAAAATATTCAACCCTGTCACACACACACTCACCCCTCCCCTCACCCACGGTCACCCTCACACATACTTACCCACCCTTACGCTCACACACTCACCCCTCCAACATTCACACGCTCACCCCTCCCCTCGCACTCACTCACTTCCCACCCATACACACTCGAACCCACTTCACTCTCAGCATCCCCCCAGCACACCAAGCTAAATTCACCCACCTCATACCCACTCCAGTTCACTCACCTGCCCTCTCACTCACTCACTCATCCACCCATACCCGACACTCACTCATGCCTCTTCACACTCACTGCCCTCACATGCACCCAACCCATGCTTACCCCCTCACATGCACCCAACCCACACTCACCCCCCATCTCAACTCCATTTACATTCACTGCCTTCAGACACCCCTTCACGCTCACACTGCCCCTTGCACCCCACACTCGCTCACTCCCCACCCTCATTCTGACTCCCACTCACCCACCTTCACACCCTCATGCACTCGCCCACCCCCACTCATGAAATCTGCTTGGGGGTTTTAGTAGGCGGGCTGGAGTGAGGCCTGATGTCTAGTGGCACCAAACATGGGTACCCACTGAGGAGAGGGCCAAGAGCCGGGGGAACGCGGGGAAAGCTGGTGGAACTCAGCCTGGCCAGAACATTGGCAGCCGGGGGGGGGGGAAAGCGACCGCAGCCTGGGGGCGTAAAGTGACCACAACCAGGCCAGAGCTCCAGCAGCCTCGGGAAAGCACGGTGAACGTGCGCTCCAAAATCTGTCTCTCTATCTTTAAATACTCCCAGTTGTCGGTGTACGCTGCTCCTCCAATCACAGCCTATTTCTCTCCCATGTGTGATGCTGATAGGCTGGCTATTGAGTGGGAGAATAACAGATTGTGAGGGGAGGAGGAGGAGGCCCCTGAAAAAAATCTTCAAATGCACTGAGCTGTCTCACTGGCATTTTCAACAATTGCTTTGCAGGCCACACCGAGGAGTTTCACAGGCCAGGGGTTGGACAAGCCTGCTGTAGAATAATCCAATCAGTTTCACTCCCCATCGCCCTGCAGGTTTATCTCCCTCAAGCACCCATCCAATTTCCACAATCACCCACAACCCACCTGGGTATAGAGCTCCAAAGATTCACAACTCTTTGAATTAAGAAATTTCTCTTAATTTCAGCCCTAAATGATCAGCCCCTTATCCTGAGGCTGTGCCCCATGTTCTAGATTCCCCAGCCAGGGGAAACAACCTCTCAGTGTCTATCCTGTCAAGCCCCTTCAGAATCTTGGATGTATCAATGAGATCACCTCTCACTCTCCTAAATTCCAGAGAATTAGATGCAATTTACTCAACCTCGCTTCATAGGCTAACCCTCTCATCCCAGGGATCAATCTAGTGAACCTTTGCTACTGCCTCCAATGTAAGTATATCCTTTATTAAATATGGAGACCAAAACTGCACACCTTATTCCAGATGTGGTCTCACCAAAGTCTTGTACAATTATAGCAAGTCTTCTTTATTCTTGTGCTCCAGTCTATTTGCTATAAAGGCCAATGTGCCATTTGCTTTCCTAATCACTTGCTGCACCTGCATGTTAACTTTCTGTGTTCCTTGTATGAGTGCACCCAAGTCTCTCTGAACATCCACATTTAAAAGTTTCAGGCCTTTTAAAAAATATTCTGCTTTTTTATTCTTATGACCAAAGTGAATGATCTCACACTTCCCACATTATACTCCATCTGCCACCTGGTTGCCCATTCACTTAACCTGTCTGTATCTCTTTGCAGCCTCTATGTGTCCTCCCCACAGCTTACCTTTCCACCTAGCTTTGTATCATCAGCAACTTAGATGAAGAGACAGAGAGTAATATATCTAAGTCATTAATATAAATTGTAAATAGCTGAGGTCAGCACTGATCTTTGCAGCACTCCACTCCTCACTACCTGCCAACTTGAAAATGCCTCATTTATCCCTGCTGTTTCCTGTCTGTTAACCAGTCCTCTTTCCATGCTAATATATCACCCAATTCTTAATCCCTTTTTTGTGCATATGCCTTTTGTGTGGCACCCTATCGAATACCTTTTGAAATCCAGGTATACTACATTTACTGGTTCCCATTTATCTACCCTACTAGTTATACCTTCAAAAGACTCTAATAAATTTATCAAACACAATTTCCCTTTCGTAAAACCATGCTGACTTGTTCTAATCAGACTGTGCTTTTCTAAATACATTGTTAAGACTTCCTCAATAATAGATTCCAGCATTTTCCCAATGACTGATGTCAGGCTAACTGGCCTGTAGTTCCCTGTTTACTCTCTCTCCCTCCTTTCTTCAGTAGTGGTGTTCCAGTCATAGTGTAAATGCACCTCAATTGCCTTCCAAATAAATCTACTGCTTTCCCTCTGTTAGAACTATCTGAGACTGGGGACTTGGTTTTGGGCTTTGTGTTCAATACCATTGTGCTGAGCAGTCAGTTCAATTTTCCCCAATGCTTCAGCTTGAGGTAGTTTTACACTGAGTAATGCTGCCCCCTACTGATGCCCAAGAGCCACATCAATGGAGTGACATCCAGCTATCTTCATCAGATATCATCTGATAGGAGATATATCTTCGCATAATCGTGACAGTTACATATAAGAAACAGAAGGAGGCCATTCAGCTCCTAAAGTCTACTCCACCATTCAATTAGGACATGGCCGATCTGTATAATCAGTTCTCTGCTCCATATCCTTTAACACCTGATAACAAAACCTATTGATTTCAGCCTTATAAGTTTCAGCCCCAGTATTCACAGCTTTTTAGGAGTAAAACAGGACCAGGCAGGAAGTGAAACGGGATCAGACTCGGAGTGAAGGGGCATCAGACGCAGTGTGAAATGGGATCAGACAGATTGAAACATGCTGCCAATTCATTACCGGCCCTCTTAAACATTACGCTCATGATGAATTTAACCCATAAAAGTCTTTTGGTGAATCAAATATGTAACTACTTCCTGTGGTAGAACTGACATAAGAGCAAATCTATTAAGTTTTAATATGTATAAAATATTGAGGTTAAATTCAACCTTTTCAGCAATATCTAAACCCTTTGGTGTTACTGCTTGGAAACACCGCTCACTATTTTAACTCCCTCGTTTCTTGTCTGTCTGACAGCATGTGGTGTTCTTTGTAGCCCGAATGATTGACTTGCTGGTCTCCGACATGCCTGAATCTTTAGAAATTAAAGTGAAGAGGAATCGCTACATGGCAAGGCGGGCTCTGGCTGAGAACCAGGTAATTCTACAAAGGAATCAGTGTGATTTTGCAGGAGATTGTTCTGTTAGTTTGATCAAGAATGTCACTGCCCTCAGCATCAGTAACTGCAGATGAACACATACATCATCCAATCCTGGAAATCAGGCACACGCACACACTCATGGGATCCCCATTCACTCCTACTGCACAGAATATCCAGACTATCTCTCCAGCCATTAAAGAATTCATGAATCAAATGACACCACTTTTTAGAACCTCATTGACCCAATGGATTCCTCGTCAGTAGAGAGAGTTGTTGAGTAGCCAATGAATGCCAGACTTCAATTTTGTAGCATCCTAATGGACCTTTGGGTGGATTGCCAATTTTAAATTCCATTCAGAGAGTAAAATTCCACCTGATCCCATGGGTTAAAACTCCTCCAATGATTCTACACAATCAGAATAAACAGAGGTCCATTGGGACGCTACAGAATTTCAGGCCTGCCTTCAACAATCTTTTGAGTCCAGTAGCATCAAACTTTGCCATAAGCATGTATCCCACATGATCAAGCGGTTCTGCTTTATTGGTCAATATTCAGCTTGACCCAGGGAGCTGTAACAATGGAATCTCACGTTATGGGGATCCAACATCCTAGTCTTACATGTTCACCCATGCATGGGCCTCCTACCTACTGCAAAATGGACTGATGAACCCTCTAGTGAGACATTATAACAGATTCATTAATTTTACATGGATGTGAACAAGCAGAATGATGTTTACACTTGAATTTGAAGAAACTATTTTGTACCAATCCTCATGAGTAAAAAACAAACAAACACTTGTTGGCTGAATATTCTTTTTTCTTTTGATTATCTCCACCTATCAGTAGCCCTCTATCCAGCTCTACCTGTCTCCCCACCACCCCCCCCAACCCCCCACCCCTTAAACCAGCTTATATTTCACCTCTTTTCTATTTTTCCTTAGTTCTGGTGAAGAGTCATATGGACTTGAAACGTTAACTGTTTTCCTCTCTGCAGATGCTGTCAGACCTGCTGAGTTTTTGCAGGTATTTTTGTTTCGGATTTCCAGCATCTGTAGTTTTTTGCTTTTATACTTTTTTGGCGAGTGATTTCTCTAAAACCCATTAGCACTAAACTTAAGTGGGGGGTGCGGTGGGGGTGGAGGGCGGACTCACATTCTCTGTGCCAGTCTTCCTTACCAGATCTGGACAGATCATCCTTTCTCCTTCTTTTCTGGACAGTCAGCACAAAGCTTGACCCTGACCCTTGCGCCCAGTGATTGACCAGTTAAACTATTAACAAAAATAACTACAACCATCTCGGTATAGTTTCCGACTCTGGTTGGATGTACTCCTGGAGTTTCCATCACCCAGTTGGCCCACCCAGTCAAGACACCATTCTTCCCCCAATATCTTCATAAATAGTAAATAAAAGCGTTCAAAGAAATTGAAAAAGAAACATTTATTAATAACTCTGATCTTTTTCTCCTGGGTTCTTCTGGAGATTAAGCTTCAATTCTTGCAGATGGGGTTAGCAGCCAGTTTCTCAGGGATGGTTTCTACAGTTTGCTGGGCCTGAATGAAGAAAGCCATTCCAACATGTGTGTGAATATGTGTGTGAACAGGAATGACTTTAACAAATCTCTACTGTCTTAAACTAACATAGTTTATGAAAAACACCATTTCTCAGGGTGGGTTGGGCTGAATCTAATCCTTTGTGTGCCACGTCCTTCTCAACGTCCCCAAAAGTTATATTAATTTCTTACAGTTAAGCTCAACATATCATATCATCCCAATATAAATTGATTTGAAATTCCTCCTTGACTGAGTCCATTGAAACTTGAGACTCTGCATAAAACTCCAAGTGGATGAGAAGACAATCGTCTACATGAACTCCACTTGCCCACCCTATTGCCGCATTGCTTCATTTCCTTAAAGCCCAAAAATCTGTCAGTCTCAATCTTGAGTATCCTCAATGACTGAGCATCACAGCTCTCTGGGGTAGAGAATTCCAAAGATTCACAATCGTCCAAGTGAAGAAATTTCTCCTCATCTCAGTCCTAAACGACCAACCCCCTTATCCTGAAACCATGATCCCTAATTTTAACCTCTCCAGCTAGGGGGAAAAACAGCCTCTTGGCTCCTCATCCATCAAGTCTTCTAAGACTTTTATATGTTTCAATGAGATCACCTCTCATTCTTGTAAAGTCCAGAGAATATAAACCCATTCCACTTGATCTCCCCTCTTAGGTCAGGGTTCATTCCAGGAACCAATCTGGACTAATAGGACCTAGTGTTACACCCCCTCTCAGGCAAGTATATCCTTCCTTAGATATGGAGATTAAAGCTGTACACAGAGCTGTGTGTGTGGTCTCAGCCAGACATCCTTACTCTTGTACTGCAACTCCCTTGCAATAAAGGCTAACATGCCATTTGCCTTCCTCATTGCTCACTGGGCCTGAATGTTGACCTTCTGCGATTTGTACACAGGGACACCTAAATCCTTCTGAATCCCAACATTTACCAGCTTCTCAACTTTATATAAAAAAAAATTCTGTTTTTCTCTTCCTGACATAGTGGATAATTTCACACCATCAAATTATACTCTACCTGCAATTAATGGGCAATTAATGCCCACTTAAGGGCCTCATTCTGCCACTGTTTGTATTAACCCAGTAGTTAGACTGGAAACTCACCATGCAGGAAGCTTATTTCGATCATTATTTTAAAAATGTCTTTCCAGTCATTGTTTTATCCCCACCTTTTAGCCTATTTTGATCTTTTTTCCCACACCGTCCCCTCCCCCCACCTCCCCCACCCCACCCCACCCCCACTCAGGCCATCTGTCACTTGCTCATCCTACTTTCTACTCTTAATGTCACCATTAGCACCTCCTTTAGCCAGTATCACCACCATCAACACCCCTTCCACCTTGTGTTAATGACACCTTTCACAATCTCTCCTTTGCCTCCACCTATTGTTGGCCCTCTATCCAGCTGTCCCACCCCCTTAAACAGTATATATTTCACCGCATTTTTACTTCTCTTTAGTTCTGAAGAAGAGTCAGACAGACTTGAAACGTTGACTCTGTCTTTCTCTCCACAGATGCTGTCAGACCTGCTGAGTTTTTCCAGCAATTTTTGTTTTTGTTTGAGCTTGAAAAGCAAAGCCTGTTGGAGTTTCAGGGAGGGTCCCTCGTTCAAAAGGTACTCAGAGCTTAATCGAGGAACCTGGCATTGGGAAGGGCAGTGGCGCCGTCTGTAATCCCTCCCTGCCCCTCCACAGTGGCTTGGGTCCCTCAGCGTTCCCGGCAACCGCCATCACTCCCCCCGTGCCACTGACGAGCAATGTACAGCTGCCAGCCCGATTGGCCGGTAGCCCTCGGTGGGGGCAGGGGAGCCAGGGTCCTTGATCCCGGGGAAGGCCTGCTGCTGCCTAGTTCAGTAGTGTCCGAGAGGCACTTAATTTGGTGGGCCTTCCTGAAAGGAGCTGATGTGAGGCTCTCACTGGTTCTCTAGCCGGTGAGCAAGACCCAAAGCGCCTCCTTTGAATACTGCCTGTCGTCTTAAGTTTAAATTCCGACTCTGCCTGACATTAACAGGATCTCTTCCCTGTGCTTTGCCAAGATGAATCTTCCAGTGTGCTTTTAAACAAAGTCCAATTCACTCAGCCCTTTTGAGTATAATCGAATGGACTTCCCCTGGTAAGGTTCTGTTTGGTAATTCCGTGATGTCTAACTGTTCACAATCCTTGTTTCCTTGAACACGAGTTCTATCCTTCACTGTGTGGTTCATCCAAAAGCAGGTCCTTTTCTTCTCCTTACTGACATAGCAGCACCTGTTGTTCCCCCCAAATCCTTCAGTCTGACTGACTCTAGACAGTCTGCCAGCAGTAAGGCCAGCCACCTTTCCCTTTGTGTCCAGGTGTTAAAGTTCACACCTGACTTTGAATACGTTTTAACCTGGGCCTCTTGTTCCCATGGCAACTGGGTCACATGGGCTTATCGACAGGGCAGAGTTCAGCACAACTTCACACTTTATTTCAGATTTCCATCATCTGTAGTATTTTGCTTTTATTCACACCACCTCCTCCCATTCCCGGGCTTCCTGTTTTACTTTAAGTTTAAAGAGAGAGTTTAAAACATAATCTTCTTATAAAAATCTCACGGCCATAACAGTTTTCAGTCCCATTAATTTCTCCAGTACTTTTTTCTTTGCTAATATTAATTATTTTAAGTTGCTCACTCCCATTAGACCCATGGCTCCACACTATTTCAGATATGGTTTTTGTGTCTTCTACTGTGAAGATAGATTCAAAATATTTATTTAACCTCTCTGCCATCTACTTATTCCCTATTACAATTTATTCTGTTTCTGTCTCTGGAAAGGACCAATGTTTACTTTAGCTACTCTCTTCCTTTTAGCACACTTGTAAAAGCTCTTACAATCTGTTTTTATATATTGTATCTTGTTGGTTTCTTCTCTCCTCTATTTTCTCCCTCTGTCACTTTCTTGATTTTTAAAACCCTCTCAATCTTCAGGCTTACGACTCTTTTAAATATCATTTCAAACACCTTCTTTTAATCTAATACTATCCTTAACCTCTTTACTTAGCTACTCAACCAGTGGAGTTTTTAATTCCTCAGGGGAATGTATCAAACCTCTTCATATGGATTCATTGGATAAAGTTCAATTATACACCAGGATAATGGGCAAAATCACTTCCAAATCAGTGCCACTTGTAACATCCAAAAGCAAAATACTGTGGTTGCTGGAAGTCTGAAACAAAAACAGGAATTGCGGGAAATACTCAGTCAGCCTGGCCGCATCTGTGGAGAGAGAAGCAGAGTGTTTCAGGTCATGATCTTCCATCAGAACCATTTACAGCAACACTACCATTGTTCAAAACCTGCTATTCTAAGTATAGAATGTTCACTCATTTGTAGCTTGTGAAATGCAGCTAACTCATTAGCATGTTCCTCTATTCATTTTATGTAACTTCTCCCTTCCTCAGGGATCCTCCTACAGGATAACTTGTGTTTGTTGGTGACTGGGGATTCCACAGAACTTCTGTCAGTCCCAGCAGGGCCAGGAGAACTGGGAGCAGTCAGAAGACAGTGGCTGCAATGCAGATGACTTAAATTTTGAGCAGAAAGATAGCAGTCTGAGCTAGATCCAATATGGTGCCGAAGAGTGAGGTGAGGGGGGAAATTTGAAAAGGTGTAATTAGAAAAGGAGGTGAAACTGTGCCTGCTGTCCAAGATAATCTTTGAGCAGGGAGCAAGATGACAGGTAGAAGATGCGTATGAGCTTATACTGTATTGATTTGGGGCAGCAGAGGTAGCTATTATATCATGATAGAGTCACCGTGGGGAGCTGTTAAAGAGCTGAGTGGGGGTAAGGGTGTCAAAAATGGAGGTGGAACAGTCATAGACAAAATCAATGGAGGGATCAGCATTATCACAGATGACAGGTTAAAGACTAGGGAGGGAGCTTAGAAAAGTTTATTCCAGGGGCAAAAAGTGACAGAGAGGAGTAGGGAATATATAGGACAATATAGGTAGTTTGGTCAGTGTTGGAGATCATGTGGGGCATTGTGGCCATGTCTCATGATGAGATCAAGGGAGTTTCCGTGGCTACAGGTGGGGGGGAATCAATATGAAAGGTGAGGTTGGCAATGTAGAGGAAGGGGGCAGCAAGTCCAAGAGAAGATTTAAATCAATGAGGATGAGAGGTTGGTTGATGCAAAGGCAGAGATTGAGCGGGAGGTAGAAAATCTCAGTAAGCAGATACCTGGAACTTACGGAACATGGTAGGATCTTGAAAGGTGATAGAAGATGAAATGAAGAACAAGAGCAGGAATAATAGGGGAAGAAATCTTAATGCAACAGATACATAAATAGTGCAGGGATTTTGGACAGGGTGGACCAGGTTTTTGTGCAGTCATAAGGACTCCAGAGCCATTTAAAAGTGGTGGACGGGAGCGGATTCTGTGATTCCAGCCCCATGTCCTGCCCTTCTCCCTATTTTCATTGGCACAGGATAAGGGTGGGGGTTGCAAGGCCCTACCGTGCACTCCCGACTTGGCTGGTTCTTTTGTGGGGCTAGGCACCTCATAACCACTCCCAACACCGCGCCCCCCTCCCCACAATTTTTATTGAGACCGGCCAACCTCTCCTTGTCTTATGGTTCGTGTATCTTAGAAGAGTCGTCACCATAGTTTAGATTTGGGAACCTTTTGAAAGGTAAGGTCGAATGGTCTTACCCATGCCCCCAACATTCAAGTTTATGCACCCCCCTCCCCCTACACATTGTAATGGCCCCTCATACCCTCCAGGCCAATCCATGACATTTCCATGCCCATTCACCCAGTATACAATCTGTACAGAACCAATGAACCCTATAGTAATAATGGCATGTGTGGAACTGCTTAAAAACACCCAATCATAATTTTCTTTTAAAAAAAAAACTGCTGTTTTCACAACCCTGTGAACGTATCAAACAACCAGGCTTTTAAAGTATCAGTAACGGGTGCTATGAACACTCAACACCCCTTTATCTTGTGCAAATAAACATTGAGCCATTGACAAAAGAGATCACAGAAAAAATAGCTTATTATAACATCATAAAGCTCTCAATCTCCTCTGCACCTGTGTCAACAAACTCACTCAAATAATCCTTTTATGAGTGCCTGGACTATTCATCAATTGGTGTGAAAACCCATCTGGTACACTAATGTCCTTTAGGGAAGGAAATCTGTCTTTACCTGGTCTGGCCTACATGTGACTTGATGTGGTTGATTCTTAACTGTCCTCTGAAAAGACGTAGCAAGCCACTCAGTTCAAGGGCAATTAGGGATGGGCAATAAATGCTGGCCTTGTCAGTGATGCCCACATCCCATGAAAAAAAATAGAGAACAAAACCTCCAGTAGACTGGTGCAAATAACCCAGGATAAAATCAAAGGGGTATTAAAAAAGTATTTTATTTGAACACCTTTATTAGTTATAAAAATATTGGGAATGGGGAAAAGAAGAGTCTGTTTGATTGCGCAGGGTGCTTGGAGGTGGGAGGTCATGTGACCGTACCTCCATCAATGCATCCAAGCAGAGTCGGTAATCTGAGTATACCATTGGCTGCAGCTGTAGTTCAGGTACAAGGCGAAAGGAGCAATCCGTTTAGTAGGAGCCATTGAATTTATGAGTGACTTTGAATTCATACAGCATCTACAAAAATAGCACACAAAGTATATGCAGTGTACACACACTGCAACCCCAGACACTGTAGTCACATGAACACAAGCACCTCTTGTTTGCAGGAAGCTCTGACTGTCTTTTTGTTCCTATGTTGCTTTTCAGGTTCTTCTAGAACAAGCTGAAAGCCCAAATGGATTACCTAGCCCAAGGCTATCAGAAACCAGAACTGCAACAGATCAGCAAAATCTGCCTCCCATTCCAGAAGATAAACCCTTTCAACTCTGACACCTCCTGTTCATCACACACCAGCCTACAGCTGTCTGGCAACATTACAGATCAAATCTGAATCTCAGCAGAAATATTCATACATTTCACACTAAAAAGATACAAAAATTTGAAGGGGGAAAATTTGAAACCCTATCAAACATGGTTGGTTGGGGAAATGAATGTTAAATCATCATATATTTGAAACTCAACGCCTACCTACTTTCTCACCTATTTCTGTTTTAAACACTGAGGGCCTGTAATTATAATATTTAATAAGGCTCCTTTCCAGATGCTTTGGCAGTGATTTGAATTTAACATTTCCTGTATGGTCTGCCTGAGGGTCAGGAAACCCGGCAACTAAAGGGAGACGGGCCGATCCTGCGGGTAAGTGCTTTTTCTAGCACTGCTTATGGGTCAAGAGTGCTTATCTGACACCCCAAGCACAAAGCTTCTGCTGTGATCCCTGCCGGTTCCCCCACCATCCCTCCCTCTGCTTGTCAGTCCAATCCCCCATCCACCCCTGTTCTTTCCTGGTTGCTGGGACCATCAC
Organism: Cetorhinus maximus; assembly: GCF_964194155.1. Lineage (NCBI taxonomy): Eukaryota > Metazoa > Chordata > Chondrichthyes > Lamniformes > Cetorhinidae > Cetorhinus > Cetorhinus maximus. Next base: position 11,637,859 of record NC_135897.1, read on the forward strand.
TGTGGTCTTCAACCACTGACATTCCTGCCAGTTGTCCGGAGGGAAACGGAGTATAAATGTGAAAGGGGTTCTGCCAATCTCCATTTTCCCAGGGTTCCAGGGCTTCCCCCACAACTCATACATGCTCCTTCACTCCCTCCCTGGGAGGAGTCCATTTAAATAAGACGGTCTATCAGTGGCCAATGGGTACTTTGGAGCTATTCTGTCTCTTCAATCTTGTTCCCTCATCTCTTGAAGAAGCTGATACTTGCCGGTGTACAGTGCCAGCTGCCACACTCAGTAGCTACTCTTAACATATGAGCCCAACCATTGAGCCCTGACAGGCTATTCAACTGCAGGATGCACTCATGCAAGAACTGACCTATCCATGATTATCCCACCGATTAGACCATCTCTGGATGCTGACCTGGAATCTTAGGCTGATTGCATTCTTTCTAGCTCAGGCAAGTTGCAATGTCTACCTGTCATCTTGGCTGAGATCAAAATGGGGCTTGATCCTGGGATCTTCCAGGCTGTATACCTCCGTTCTACAATAGGCAATGAACTTAACCATTGAGCCAGTGGATTTTTTCTAGGCTAAGCCTTGTGTTTCTTCAATTGGTTCATAAAATATTGTGAGTAACTACCTGAATTATAGGTAGAGTAGAGGTCGTGAGCTCCAGTCACAGGTCGCTGGTATGTTCAACATACAAAGTTGACACACACCTTTATTGAACAGAGGTAGTTGCTTGGAAACACTGTTTTATTCCATCCTAAACCAGGCATTACTCTTAGACAATGAGCTTTAGTCTTCCCTTGATGTTGAAGTTTAAAAGAAAGTATGATTGGTGATAATAAAGCATCAGTGATACCAACAACTTTTGGATGATTAATTCAATGAGATCACTCCATGGCTTCTCCTAGACTCTGTGGATGTCTTTGAATGGTGAGAGAGAGAATGCACAGACAGGAAAATCATCACATTACTTTTGTTGCCTCGTTAAAAACCCAAAGTTATGTGGTTTGGAACATGGCTGATGTGTAGGCCCCAACTGATTCAGAATTATTGTATATGATGGATGATGCATATTCCTTTTTGCAATCTCTAATTTTCTCTCCTTGATTCAGGTAGTGCGAGATTTAGTTGACCTCCTGGCTGCTGAAGGCCACCATGGCAGCACACCTACTCTAGTTGTTCTTTTCATATCTTCCCGCTTTCCCCTTAGGAAACGGTGCGAAGCAGTGGAAGGATTCTCAGGCTAATTAACAGGCTGACAGGCCACAACATAAACACTCCGTCAACAAACCATAAACAGGCCACGATCAGCTGACAGCAGGGTTTGATCCCAAAAGCAGCGGGAGGGTTTTTAATGGGCACCCACAGTCCATTCAATGAGGGTGATCCCATCCAGATCCACCAAACACCAGGGCACCAACCTGGAATTCCGTGCCAGGCCCCGGTCTGCGTTCACTGGGCCTGTCTGCATGGTCCAGAGCTTGAGCTTCTGACTCTGAGACAGGGAAGCTACCACTGAGCCAAAAGTTCACTCCATCAATGCTGTAGTGATTATACCATTTATAGAACTTACTTTACCTCAGTGAAAGTCAGTGGAGTGATGCTGCAAATTCACCAGGCTATAGTGCCTGATTTTCTAGTTAGGCATTTAAATGGACAGAAAGTCACAGTAAAGGCCTGAAGTCACAGTAATGGCACGGTTTGTTCATACACTGACAGATAAGGATCTGTTTCAAGGTTTGGGTCATTTAGCTGCTGAACACTCAATTAGGTTAATCAACAAGTTACCCTAATCGGGCACCAGTATCATTGGTAAACGTGAACTAAATTAAAAATGGAGCTGGATGGAATGGTGGACATTGAGGCCATAAAGAGAATGGATTCACCTGGATTTACAGATGTGTGCTTGTTAACAAAATGATTGACAAATTAAAAATTTGCTCACTCCCCAGAAACTCAAACAGGGCCATACAGAAAGGAACATTTCAAGCGTCTAGCTCCTGAGGAAATTGCAATGCAGTTTGATAACAGTATGTTTTGACAACTGGAACTAGATGAACAAGTTCCAAGTTCTGTATGTTCAGTACAGAAAGTACTCATGTGGTGTGGCTTTGTCTCTGCAACCATAACACAAAACCCATCTTTACAATGTATGAACACAGCAAAGGTGCTGACATACTGATGGATGATGCAGTGTGTATCTAAAGGGGAACACAATGACCGACTTCACAAAAAGAAAGACTTGCATTTATATAGCACTTTTTGCGACCATTGGATGTCTCAAAGGGCTTTACAGCCAAAGAAGTGCTTTTTGAAGAGTGCAGAAGCAGCACCAGGCATACCTAAAAATGAGGTGTCAACCTGGTGAAGCTATAACACAGGACTATTTGCGTGCCAAACAGCACAAGCAGCAAGTGATAGACAGAGCTAAGCAATCCCACAACCAACAGATCAGATCCAAGCTCTGCAATCCTGCCATGTCCAGTCATGAATGGTGGTGGACAATTAAGTAACTCACTGGAGGAGGAGGCTCCACAAATATCCCCATCCTCAACGATGGGGGAGCCCAGCACATCAGTGCAAAAGATAAGGCTGAAGCATTTGCAACAACCTTCAGCCAGAAATGCCAAGTGGATGGTCCATCTCGGCCTCCTCCAATGCCAGTCTCCAGCCAATTCAATTCACTCCAGGTGATATTAAGAAACGGCTGAAGGTACTGGATACTACAAAGGCTATGGGCCCTGACAATATTCCAGCAATAGTACTGAAGACTTGTGCTCCAGAACTTGCGGTGCCCCTAGCCAAGCTGTTCCAGTACAGCTACAACACTGGCATCTACCTGGCTATGTGGAAAATTGCCCAGGTATGTCCTATACACAAAAAGCAGGACAAATCGAACCCGGCCAATTACTGGGTAGACCCATCAGTCTACTCTTGATCATTAGTAAAGTAATGGAAGGGGTCATCAACAATGCTATCAAGCGGCATTTGCTTAGCAATAACCTGCTCACTGATGCCCAGTTTGGGTTCTGCCAGGGTTACTCAGCTAGCACACCTAGCACAAAGGAAGATGGTTGTGGATGTTGGAGGTCAGTCACCTCAGCTCCAGGACATCACTGCAGGAGTTCCTCAGGATAGTGTCCTAGGCCCAACCATCTTCAGCTGCTTCATCAGTGACCTTCCTTTCATCTTGAGGTCAGAAGTGGGGATGTTCGCTGATGATTGCACAAGTTCAGCACTATTCATGGCTCCTCAGATAGTGAAGCAGTCCATGTCCAAATGCAGCAAGACCTGGACAATATCCAGGCTTCGGCTAACAAGTGGCAAATAACATTAGCGCCACACAAGTGCCAGGCAATGACCATCTCCAACAAGAGTGAATCCAACCATTGCCCCTTGATGTTCAATGGCATTACCATCACTGAATCCCCCACTATAACATCCTGGAGATTACCATTGACCAGAAACGGAACGGGACTTGCCATATAAATACTGTGGCTACAAGAGCAGGTCAGAGGCTAGGAATCCTGCAATGAGTAACTCACCTCCTGACTCCCCAAGGCCTGTCCACCATCTACAAGGCACAAGTCAGGAGTGTGATGGAATACTCTCCACTTGCCTGGATGAGTGAAGCTCCCATAACACTCAAGAAGCTTGACACAATCCAGGACAAAGCTTGATTGTCACCACATCCACAAACATTCACTCCCTCCACCACCGATGCACAGTAGCAGCAGTGTTTACCATCTACAAGGTGCACTGCAGGAATTCACCAAGACTCCTTCGGCAGCACTTTCCAAACCCACAACCGCCACCATCTAGAAGGACAAGGGCAGCAGATACATGGGAATGCCATCACCTGGAAGCTTTGCTCCAAGCCACTCACCATCCTGACTTGGAAATATATCACCGTTTCTTCACTGTCACTGGGTCAAAATCCTGGAACTCCCTCCCTAACAGCACTGTGGGTGTACCTACACCACATGGACTGCAGCGGCTCAAGAAGGCAGCTCAGCACCACATTCTCAAGGGCAATTAGGGATGGGCAATAAATGCTGGCCCAGCCAGTGAAGCCCATACCCTGTAAATAAATTTAAAAAGACCATAATGAATTGCAATTGCTTTTTAAATGAAATCTTTGGTTATTGTTTGACCGATGAGCCGAGGGAGACAAGAGCTGGGCTCTCATGCGTGTTAGGGACATTTCTGTACACCCCGATGCACCATCAGGAGCCAGTGGCCAAACTACAAAGGCTGATGATAACCTAACGAAGATGGTCAAGTTTACATTGACTCAGTATTCCTGGTTCTGCCAGAAGATGATGTTAATCAGAACTGAGATGGCAAACATGTGACTTTAGGATGTTCAAAGCAATAACAGTGTAGGGATGGCCACAAGCAACACTGTATCCCACTAATTTAAGAACAGTGCAGATGTAGAGAGAAAGGAGGAGTTCAAAGGCAGTAAAATTGTACTTCCATTAAATTAACATACAGAACTGGGTCATATGGGTATAGAGATATGTACACAATAGGGGTTAGAAGTCATGTATTGCAAAGAACAAATCATGATGTTGCTGATGGGATACGAAATTGTTCATCCTGTTTGAGATACAAGGCAAGTCGAAGAGCAAGTCAAAACCCTGCAGTAACATCTAATTGTGAGATCAAACCTTCAGATAGACTTTAGAGACACTGGAACAGTTGTGCACAGAGATCACTGATAGTTCAGCATAACAGTAGAAATTTATTCTAGATCAAGGTTACAAGGACTGAATGCAAGCAAAATAGTATTGAGTCATTTGTAAATCAGTGCAATGTTTATTTGTTTTGAAGGAATATATGAGTAAACACACTGATGCTGAGCTGGCTGCCTGCAGCTGTGCTCAAAGGGAGAGCTGGTCGGTGATGGGGCTATGACAGTGTTGTACTGATAAAGGCAGAGATAGGTGAAATTATAATGGGGAATAAGGAAATGGCAGAGACATTTTAAAAATGTTTTGTATCTGTCTTCACAGCAGAAGACACAAAAAAATTAAGAGATAATGAGAAACCAAGGGTCTAGAAAGGATGAGGAATTTGAAGAAATGAGTATAAAGAAATAGGACTTAGCAATGACAAATTCCCTGGATCTGATGACCTGGGTTTTATTTTACTGAGGTAGCATGGGTAGTGGATGCAGTGGCTTTGATCTTCCTGAATCCCTTGGATTCTAGAACAGATTCCAAGATCTGATCTCCATGGGGAGATGGTGGCATCGTGGTAATGTTACTGGACTCGTAATCCAGCAGGCCCAGGCTAATACTCTGGGGAATGTGGGTTCAAACTAATAATTGAATTGAAACCTAGTCTCAGTAATGGTGGCCATGATAACTTTCACTGATTGTTGTAAAGACCCATCTGCCTCAAAGCCCCTTTAGGAAGGAAATCTGGCCTCAATGTGACTCCAGACCTACAGCAATATGATTGACTTTTAGCTCCCCTCAGAATGGCCTAGCAGGGCCTTAATTCCATGAAAGAATAAAAAAAAACTATTGGTAGGTTGAGAACATAACCCCCACTATTTAAGAAAGGAGGAAGAAAAAAAACAGGAACTGCAGGCCTGTTAAGAAAAATGCTAGAATCTATTGTTAGGGACATGGTAACAAAGCACTTTGCTTAATTGTATTATGAATTTCTGAATCAACATGAGTTTATGAAAGAGAAATCACATTTGACAAATCTGAGGTTTTTTTTGGGAGAGTGTAGTTAATAGGATGGATATAGGGAAACCAGTGGATGTGGTGTTTTTGGATTTTCAAAAAGCATTTGATAAGGTGCCACATAAGAGGTTAATACACAAAATTAGGTTTCATGGGATCAGAGCTGGTTAGTGGACAGAAAAAGGTGAATAGGAATAAATGGGACATTTTTGGGTTGGCAAGCTGTAAATAATAAGGTATCATGCGGTTCAATGCTAGGGCCTCAGCTATTTACAATCTAAATTAATGACTTAAATGAGGGGGCTGAGAATACCATATCCATGTTTGCTGACAGTACAAAGGTGGGAAAGTAAGCAGTGAGAAGGACAAAAAGAGGCTGCAAAGGGATATAGACAAATTGGGTGGGCAAGAACATGGAATGCAACGTGGTGAAGGGTGAAATTATCCACTTTGGTAGGAAATTTTTTTTAAAAACGGTATATTTTGGTTAGTGAGAGATGGGGAAATGTTTGCATTCAGAAGGACCTAGGTATCCTTGTACATTAATGACAAAGTTAATATGCAGGTATAACAAACAATTAGGAAGGCAAATGGTATGTTAGCTTTTGTTACGAGGGGATTGGAGTATAAGAGTAAAGAAGCCTTACTACAATTATACAGGACGTTGGTGAAGCCACACTTAGAGCATCTGTAATTGGTGTGCTTACCCAAGGAAGAACATACTTGCCCTAGGGAGGATTGCAATGTGGTTTACTAGCCTGGTTCCTGGGACGAGGGGATTGTCCTATGAGGAGAGATTGCATAGAGTAGGTATATATTTTCCAGAGTTTGGAAGAATGAGTGTGATTGAATTGAAACATATGAAATCTTTAAAGGATTTGACAAGGGTGGATGCTGAGAAAATGTTTCCAAACTGGGGAATTTAGAACAAGGGGTCACAGTCTCAGAATAAGTGTCAGCCATTTAGGACTGACATAAAGAAATTCTTCACTGAGGGTTGTAAATCTTGGGTATCAGTTGAGTGAATCTTCCCTGAACTGCTTCTAACAAAATTTTTTTCCCCCCAAATAAGGAGACCAAAATTGTACACAGTATTCCAGATGTGGCCTCACCGATGCCCTGTACAACTGCAGTAAAACTTCCCTTTTATATTCCATTCCCCTTGCAATAAATGCCAACATTTCATTTGCCTTCCTAATCACTTGCTGTACCTGCAAACTAACTTTTTGTGATTCATATACCAGGACACCCAGATCTCTCTATACCACCGATAACCCCTTCATCCCAGGGATCAGTGGATAGCAACATTCCTCTGTTTTGTGCAGTGGAGAATTATATCAGACTGCATTGGAAGCTTTCATGGAACTTTGACTCAACTAAAATGGAGATTTGTTAGTGTGATACAAATGTTTTCAGCAAGTTAATTGTAGTTACAGAGATCAAACAGCCAGGCTTGCAATAGTGCCAGAATGGACTGTGGGAGAGAGAGTGGCAATGCCTCCCATTAATTTGGTGGGTGACCACATTGTGCTGCTTTACTGGACATGGGTCACATACTGGATGGAGGCTTGCTTGTGCAAAGTACTGGAATTTTAAATAATAAATGTAGAGTTCACATTTAAACATGCTTCGGGCTTTTAGAATGTGTGTGTGTGCAATGATCCCTTTTCTGTTTAGAAACTGCTGTGGATAGTCCAAGTGCTGAGGCATTTATTGACCTCTATGTCTGATTCTACTTGTGCAGGAGACCAGCGCATTGCCTAAGGACAGCTCAGAGACAATCCACATTACACAGAAGAATGCTTTAAAATGCATAATTCATCTAACACAAATCTCACATGGGTTGGATCAAAGTTTCTATGTGATGGGAACAGCCTTTAGACTCTCTGCAAAAAGGAGGCTAATTCAGTGGGATTACTTGAGTTAACAAGCAGAGTCTGGAAGAATGGAAAGGTATCAATTATTGATGAATCTGGCTCCCTCAAAGCCAAAAATAATCTCAGAAGCTTCCTGGAGAAGGCTGAGGAAATGGGTGCACTGGATATTAGTATTTTTTAAAAAGTCCAAAACGATGAACAAGTTGAAACGTTGAACAGTACGCCAGTACTAGTGATTAGTTCCGGCCCTGCTTGCTGAACTGGAGAGGGGGCCAATTAAATGGGCGGACCAAGCTCATTGAGAGCAGATTTTGGATCAAAATAGGGACACATTGAAAAATATAGCATAAAGATACTCATTGATTAATTAAGTGGGCAAAACTGTGGCAAATGGATTTCAATGTAGGCAAATGTGAGCTAATTCACTTGAGAGCTAAAAGGAACAATAGGACAATAGAAACAGTGGAGGCTCAAAGAGATTTGGGGGTCCAGGTATGTATACCATTGAAATGTCATGGGCAGGTACAGAAAATATTCAAAAAAGGCTCATGGAATGCTGGCCTTTATATTTAGAGGACTAGAACACAAGCGGGTTGAAGTTATGCTTCAACTGTACAAAGCCCTGGTCAGACCACACCTGGAGCTACTGAGAGCAGATCTAGGCACCACATCTTTGCAAGTATATAGTGGCTTTGTAGAGAGTACTGCATAAATTGATAATAAGTTTATGACAAATGTAAGGTTCATAATATGGTAGAGAATTAAACTGAATACAGAAAGTATAGATGAGATCTGAAAAAGGAGGATAAAGGGCAAAGAGATAGTATAAGAATGATGGGCGAATATTATACTTCATAAAACACAAACAACAAAAAGGTAATCAAAGGGAGGGTGGGGCAATCCAGTACCAAAAGAATTCTTATGGAAGTGAGGGCATGGATGAGGTAATAAATGAGTATTTTGTATCAGTCTTCACTAGTGAAGAAGATACTGCCAATGTAGCAGTGGAAGAGGAACCAATAACAATACTGAATAGGATGAAAATAAAGAGGAGCAACTTAAAATGTTGACCATCCTCAAAGTAGGAGAGTCTCTCCCCCCCCCCAACCCCAGTTTAAATGGGATTCATCCGAGGTTACTGGGGGAAAGGTGGTAGAAATTGCAGATCCTGTGGTCACAATATTCCCATCCTCCCTGGATTATGGGGGTAATGCCAGAGGACTAGAGGATCACAAATATTACACCCCGATTTGAAAAGGGGAGAGAGTGATAAACCTGACAACTAACAGGCCAGTCAGCCTAATGCGGTGGTGGGAAAACCTTTAGACCCGGGACAGAATTAGCTGGCATTTGGAAAAGTATGGGCTAATAAATGAAAGTCAACATGGACATTTTAGAGATAATTAATCTTAATCAGTTAGTTCTTTGATGAAGTAATAGAGAGGGCTGATGAGGAAAATGCAGTTGATGAAGGTAAATGGACTTCAAAAGGCATTTGATGAAGTACCAAAGTTAGCAAAATTATAGCACATAGGATTAAAGAGGCAGTGGCAGTGTGGATACCAAATTAGTTAAGGGAAAGAAAGCAGAGATTAGTGATGAATATTGTTAGTTGGTGAATATTAGGATCAATGCTCATTTTGATATATATTAATGATCCGGATTTGGAGATACAGGGCATAATTTCAAACTCTGAGGATGACATGAAACTCTGAAATGTAGTAAACAACGGAGGAGGATAACAGATTTCCAGAGGACATAGACAGATTGGTAAAATAGGCATGGGAAATGAAATTTAATGCCAAGTGTGAAGTGATATAACCTGGAAGGAATGAGGAATGAGGAAAGGCAGTATAAACCAAACAGTACAATTTTAAAGGAGGTGAGGGAACAGAGAGACCTGGGGATGTAAATACACAAATCTTTGATGGTGGCAGAACAAGTTGAAAAGGCTGATTAAAAAGCATATAGGTTCCTTGGCTTGTCATAATAGAGACAAGATGGTTATGCTAAACCTTTATAAAACACTGGTTAGGTCTCAACTGCGGTACAATATCATCTAAACATAACATCTTTAATGTAGGAGATTACAAAGAGACAGAGTATTGTGTTTAATTCTGGGCACCATACTTTCAGAAAGATGACCAAACCTTAGAGGGTGCAGGGAGATTTACAAGAATAGTATCAGGGGGGAGGGACTTTTTGGGAAGACTACTAAAGCTGGGGTTGATCTCCTTAGAGCACAGAAGGTTAAGAGGGGATTCGATAGAGGTGTTCAAGATCATGATGGCTTTGCTCAAGTAAATTAGGAGAAGGATTGGTAACCAGAGGACACAGGTTGTTTTTTGGCAGAAGAATCAGAAGCAACATAAAGGAAACTTTTTTTATGCAGTGAGTTGTTAAGATCTGGAAAAAGGGCTGTGGAAGCAGGTTCAATGGTAACTTTCAAAAAAATAATTAGTTAAGTACTTGAAATGAAAAAAATTCCAGGGCAATGGGGAAAGAGTATGGGAATGGGAATAATTGAATAGCTCTCAAAATAGCTGGCACAGATACAATAGGCTGAATGGGCTCCTTCTGTGCTATATGATTGTATGGTGGACTCTTAAACACTCAGTTCAGTTTCTTTTACTGAAGGTAAATGTCTGGCAAACAAGGAGGGTTTTTTTTTAAATCACATTAAATTTAAACTTTGAAAACTGGAGGACAAGGGAGCTTTGGTTTGGGGGCAGGGAGCTGATGGTGTGGTGGCAGCGTCACTGGACTAGTAATCCAGAGGCCCAGGCCAATGCTCTGGGGCATGGGTTCAAATCCCATTATGGCAGCAGATGGAATTTAAATTCAATTAATAAATCTGGCTAGTCTCAGTAATGGTGACCATGACAACTATCATCAATTGTAGCAAAATCCCATCTGGCTCATTAATGCCCTTTAGGGAAGGAAACCTGCCATCCTTACCTGGTCTGTCCTACATTGGTTCCAGATCCACAGCAATGTGGTTGACTCTTAATTGCCCTCTGAAATGGCCGAGTGAGCCACTCAGTTAAAGGCAATTAGGAATGGGCCTTGCCAATGACATCCGCATCCCATGAAAGAATATAAAGACGAACTAATGAAATGTTCTGCTCTATTTGTCCAATTTCCATGTCCAAAGCAAAATTATGCTAAGGTAATGTAATAATAGAGGTGGGTGACTAGACTTAATTTTGCGACCAGTTTGGAGTGCTTTTGCCCCAAGTCTTGTCTAATTGTTTGTGCTCAGAAGGATTGCTCCATGTACCTGCTTTGCGGATGGAGGCTGAGTATAAGATCATAAGAAATAGGAGCTGGAATAGGTCATTTGGGTCATTGAGTCTGCTCCACCATTCAACAAGGTCATGGCTGATCTGAGTGTGGCCTTAACTCCACTTTCCTGCCTGTCCCCCATAACTCTGGTTTCCCTTGTGGATCAAAAATCTGTCTTGGATATATTCAATGACCCTGCCTCCACAAGTAAAGAATTCCAAAGATGAATAACTCTCAGAATAAATTCTTCGCCATCTCAGTCTTAAATGAGAGACCCCTTATTTTAAAACTGTGCCCCCTAGTTCTAGATTCCCCGACAAGTGGAAACATCCTCTCAGCATCTACCCTGTCAAGCTCCCTCAGTTTCAATAAGATTATCTCTCATTCTTCTAAACTCTAATGAGTTTGGCCCAACTTGCTCAACCTCTCCCAAGATATCCCTTTCATCCCAGGAATCAGCCTAGTGAACCTTCTCTGAACTACTTACCAATGCAAGTATATCCCTTCTTAAGTAAGGAGAGCAGAATTGTACACAGTACTCCAGCTATGCTCTCAGCAAAGCTCTGTACAGTTGTAGAAAGACTTCCCTACTTTTATACTCCATCCCCCTCACAAGGCCAACATTCCATTTGCCTTCCGAATTACTTGCTGTACCTGCATGTTAACTTTATTATTCAGTGACAGCCAGGTCTTTCTGTACCACTGCATTCTGCAGTCTCTCTTCATAATATTCTGATTGTCTATTCGTCCTGCCAAAGTGCACAACCTCACATTTTCCAACATTATACTCCGTCTGCCAAATTTTTGCCCACTCACTTAACCTATCTATATCCCTTCGCAGTCTCTTTGCATCTTCCTCACAATTTACTTTTCCACCTATCTTTATATCATCAGCAAATCAGACTACAATACAATTAGTCCCTTCATCCAAGTCAGTAGTATAGATCACTAATAGTTGAGGCCCCAGCACTGATCCCCGTGGGACTGCGCTATTAACAGCTTGCCAGCCAAAAATGACCCATTTATCCCTCCTCTTTGCTTCCTGTTAGCTAGCTAATCCTCTATCCATGCTAATAAGTTACCCTCTAAAGCATGAGCTCTTATTTTATGTCGTTAGCTTTGATGTGGCACCTTATTGAATACCTTGTGGAAATCCAAATACACATCTACTGGTTCCCCTTTATGCACCCTGCTTGTTAGATTCCAAAGAACTTTAATAAATTTATCAAACACAATTTCCCTTTCACAAATCCATGTTGACTCTGCCTAATAGTATTATGGTTTTCTAAATGTCCTGCTACTACCTCCTTAATAATGGATTCTAGCATTTTCCCAATGACAGATGTTAGGTTAACTGGGCTGTAGTTTCTCCCTTCTTTCTTGAATGTAGATGTTACCTTTGAGGTTTTCCAATTCACTGGGACCTTTCCAGAATCCAGGGAATTCTGAAAGATTGCAACCAATGCATCCACTATCTCTGCTGCCATTTCCTTTAAGACCCAAGGATGCAGGCCATCAGGTCCAGGGGACTTGCCAACCTTTAGTCCCATTAGTTTTTCTAGTCCTTTTTCTCCAGTGATCATTTTTTAAAGTTCATCCCTCTCTTTTGCCTCGTTTCTGGTATTTTTGAAATGCTTTTTCCATCTTCCGCTGTCAAGACATTTACAACATACTTGCTCAAAGTCTCTGCCATTCCCTTGTTTCCCATTATTAACTCCCCAGTCTCATCCTCTAAGGGACCAATGCTCACCGTTACCATCCATTTTTATATTTATTGCAATTTTTCTCTCATACTCTGATTTCTCCCTCTATTATTTTTTAAATCATCCTTTGCTGGGTTCTAAAATTTTCCCAATCTTCTGGCCTACCATTAATCTTTGCAGCATTGTATGTCATTTCTTTCAATTTGACACCATCCTTAACTTTTAGTCTTTCTTTCTCAACAGAATATATGTTTGTTAAGAGTTATGAAATATCCCCTTAAATGTCTACCACCACTTCTCTACTGTCTTATCTTTAACCTATTTTCCCAGTGCACTTCAGCAAATTCTGTTTCATAAACTGCAAAGGCAATTACAAGGTAAGACTCTAGTTTCAGACCCATATTTCTCACCCTCAAACTGAATGTGAAATTTTATCATGTTATGACCACTCTTGCCTAGAGGAACCTTGACTATCAAGTAGTTTAATTAATCCTATCTCATTTTACATTACAAGGTCTAAAACAGCCTGTTCCTGATTGGTTGCAGAACATATTGTTCCAAGAAACCGTCCCTAATACTCTGCACTCATTCTCCAGGCTACCTTTTCCAGTTTGATTTGCCCAATCTATATGAAGCTTAAAATCATCCAATTATTGAGGTACCTTTATTTCTTGATTAACATTCCATCCTACAGTATAGCTACCATTAGGAGCCTATAAACAACTCTCAATTACTTCTTTCCTTTGCTATTGCTCATCTCCACCCAAACTGATTCTGCATCTTGATCCTCTGAACCAAGGTTATTTCTCACCACTGTACTGATGTAATCCTTTATTAGCAGAGCCACCCCACCCCACTGCCTTTTCTTTCTTCCTTTCCTTCCAAAATGTCAAATACCCTTGAATATTCAGGTCCCAGCCATGGTCACTTTGCAACCATGCCTCTGTAATGACTACCATATCATACTCATGTAATTTCTATATTTGCTACAATTCATCTATTTTCTTATGACTACTGCATGCATTCAGAAAAAGAGCCCTTAATTTTGTCTTTTTACCATTTTTCCCTTCTGACCATATTTGCTGGTGCACTTTTAGGTTTGTACACTCTGTCCCTTCTTATCACACTCTTGTTATCATTACCCATATCACTGCTGTGCACTATTGCCTTGTCCTTGTCTTTAACTTTCCAAATCTCCCCTCACATGAACATTTCCTTTCACTATTCTGTTAAAAGCCCTCGTTATACAACTCAAGACGCTGGTCCCAGCGCGGTTCAGATGTAGGTGGTCCCAATGGTACAGCTCCCTCTTTCCCCAGTACTGGTACCAGTTCCCCAAGAATCAAAACCCATTTCTCCCACACCAAGTTTTGAGCCATGCATTCAAGTCTCTAATCTTATTTACCCGATACCAATTTTCTCATGGCTCAGGTAGTAATCCAGAGATTATCTTTGTGCTGGTTTTTAAATTAGCCCCTAGCTGTTCATATTCCCTCAGCAGAATATCTTTTAGTCCTACCTATGCCGTTGGTAACCTCATGGTGCTGGACAACTAGATCCTTCCCCTCCCACTTGAAGTTCCACTCCAGCTCAGAGATGTCCTTAACCCTGGCACCTGTCTGGCAACACAGCCTTCAGGACTCGCTCTCAGCTGCAGAGGGAGATAGATACAGTCCCTCACTACAACTACATTCCTTCATACTCCCATCCACTTGAATGACCCCTCTGTATCACAGTGCTGTGGTCAGTTTGCTCATCCACCCTACAGTCCTTGCTGTCATCCATGCAAGCTGCAGAACCTCAAACCTGTTGGACAATTGCAAGGACTGAGGCACCTCCACTGCTACCTTCTGGATCTCGATACCTGCTTTGCTCAGACACTCAGCCTCCTGTCCTTGACCATGGACATAATCTAAAGAGAACCTAGCCTAAGTGTGGTGACTGCCTCCTGAAACAAAGTGCCCGGGTAACATTCCCCTTCGCTGATGCATTGCACTTTTACCAACTGTCATGGATTTTCTGGGATTGTCCCGGAATTTGGCTTCTCATCCGGTGTCCTGGGCGTGGGCTTCCTGAGAATTCTTTTGTCCAGATTTTTCGGGGCAAGGGAGGGGGCTGCTCAAGGCCTCCTCTTGCCTCTGCCTGAACATCTTTGGTGTCTGTGCACATGCAGTGCAGAAGCAGCACAGTGTACGCGTGCAGACACTCAGCTATGAGGGAGCACTTGCCTGTCTGGCTTCGGCAAGTGTGTGGTCAGGGCCAGCAGCGGTGGATCTGAGGCTCCAGCCTGGAGGCCACAGATGCAGCACTGAAGCCCGGTTCAGGGCTGTGGGGGGGGGGGGCACTGGTTCGGTGGTGGCTGCCATCACTGCTACATTCTGTGGCACAACTCCAGTAGGGGGGCAAGCTGAGGGGTTGGGAGGCTGAAGTTTGGGACACCTGAGTGGATTTGGGGTGGCGGGAGTGAGGAAGCTTGGTGCACGCAGAGCTGATGGGGGTAGAGAGTTCAGGCAGACCCATGATGTGGGTGGGAGGTTTGAGCAACATGAGGTTGGGGGAGCTAGCACCACCCCACCACGACCTTCCTCTTGGTCTTACTGGCACTCTTTCCCCACCCCACCATCTCCTCCAGTCTTGTCTGCACCCCCTCCCCTCTGCCGAAGTGTTCCTTTATTTTTTCACCCAAATTGGTTACCTTGATCACAGTGGCCGAAACATAGACTCCAGCTCATCAACTCAAGAGCCAAGCGTCTCAAGCTGCAGACACAATGCAGATGTGGTTGATCTGAATCACATTAGTCTCCATCAGCTCCCACATGCTACAGTTGCAACACATCACCTACTCCACCATCTTTGTGTTTTATTTAACTAATTGGTTTTGAGTTTTAAAAAACATCACAATTATCTGTAAGCATATTATTGAGTTTAACTGGTTACACTAAATTTAATAATACTTGTATCTTGCCAATACCAGTTTAAACTACTGCTGCAGTTTATAGGGAAATACATAAAACTCAGCATCCAAAAACCTACCTGCGCACCTAATTAATATTCATATTTTCACACGGCTTTCAATGTAACAAATGTACAATCAGGAAATGCAACTTCTTTGGCAGAAAAATGGGGTAAAGTTTTCCACTGTGAAAACAGTTGGTCCAAATTCATTACATAGTGCTTTATGGTTTTTCCCCCTAATTCCCAAGTGCATTCAATGGCTGTGCCATATGGTGACTTCAGGCAGCCCTGGAAGAATCTACGCAATCAGCCAGACATACATTACGTACTGCACAGGATAAATGGCATATTTACTACTTTTGACATCATTGCAAGACATCCAGTTTCCAGGGGCGGGCGTGCTACTTTAGCAAAGTGTGAGCTGTGATAGATAACATCTACACTGTTTCATGAGCTCCTACAGAAAATACCCATGACAGGAAAGGATGCCACTTTTCAAAGTGGGTCAAAATGCAAACAAACCTAAACATTTGAGAGAAATGCTGGAAGTTATCACGATCCATTCATATTTCAAACTTTATCCTCTTCAGCCAGTGGAAAGCGTGTCAACAGATGACTGCTGAGCTCCCATGGATAATGAGTAGCCCATAGAGTAGCAGAATGTTATAAGCCGTGGCTGCACAAGAATTGTCATCAAAGGAGCTATTGGTGGAAAGCCTCGAGGTTGGAAACCTTCCCTGATGTTGGTACAAATTGAAAGACAGGATTACATTTCTAAAGCACCTTTCACAACCTCAGGATATACTTTTTTTTAATAAATACTTACTTGGCTGTGAAGTGTACTCATTGTTATAAAAGAAGTGTAGTCATTCAACACAGGACAATGTCATAAACAGCAATGAGATAATGACCAGACTACATGCTTTTTAGTGATTGGTTGAGTGATAAATATTGGCCAGGACACCAGAGAACTGCCCTGTTTCTTCTTCTTCATGGGCTCTTTTAAGATGCACTTGAACAAACAGGGCCTTGGTTTAACCTCTCAGTTGAAAGACAGCACCTCCAACAGTGTTAGCCTAATCTCTGGAGTGGAATTTGAACCCACAACCTCTAATTCTAGGTAAGCATGCTACTAACTGTGCCATGAATCATGAGCAGTAAGCTCAAATCATACTTCCCAGTTGTTGCAGCTCCTCAGAGCCTGTACATTAGGTATGATGCTCCTTTGGGAATGGTGTTATGATGGTCAAGCCATGGAGAATCCCTTCCTCTTCCTCTGAAGATGCCACACACTCATCCAAATTCCTCCAGTTGTCTCTGTGAATCAGCTGATGCCAGCCAGAACTCGGAGCTGTTTTGTGAGAGCAACCCAGAGGTAAAGTGGAGTGCGGGGGTACGGCTGAGGGACAGCCCATGGCTTCATTTCTCACAGGCCTCATGCACCACTTTTTTCTGCAACAAGGCTGAGCAAATTAGTTGAATGCTAGCAATGAAGGTGCCTGTGCCAAGCAGCATATCTGTGGTAATATCATTCTGTTGTAGAGGAAAGGAGTTTAAGTTTCACACTTGAGTAATTGCTGTATTGTCCAGAGATAATTAGAGTACACTATGACAGGCAAGTTGTACAACTGTTACTTTTAAGAACACAAAGATGGTGTTGGAATGTGTGTGTCAGTTTTTTGAACATTTTTGGCATTAGTCTGCAGACTTGGGAGTGATAATTGGCACCCACTGCCACCTTCATCAACATAACACGTTTTGGCAGATTTCATACAAACACCCAGGGAAGGGAGGTGATGGTGGGAGAGGGAAGGATGAAAAGGAGTTTGGGGAGAACAGCAGGCACAATGCTTTTAAGATTTTGGCATTACATAGTAGCCATGAAAGCCCATGGGTTTGCACATGGAAGATGAATCACTTTAACTAATGAAAACCTACAGTAATCTAATAATATTTAATTGTTCAATCTAAATGTACAAAAGAACCAACTAAGGAACAGGCTATTTTAGACCTGGTAATGTGTAATGAGACAGGATTAATAAATAACCTCATAGTAAAAAAGGGTCCTCTAGGTAAAAGTGATCATAACATGATGAATTTCACATTCAGTTGGAGGGTGAGAAATTTGGGTCTGAAATGAGTTCTTAAATTTAAACAAAACCCTTTAAATTATTCGTTCGTGGAATGTGGGTGCCGTTGGCTAGCATTTATTGCTCATTCCTAATTTCCCCTCGAGAAGGTGGTGGTGAGCTGCCTCCTTAACTTACAATTACAAGGGGTATGAGACAGAGTTAGCTAAAGTGAAATGGGAAAATAGGTTAAAAAGGTAAGACAAAAAGAAGCAGTGGCAGACATTTAAGGAAATATTTAATAATTCTCAAAATAAATTCCATTGAGAAACAAAAAAATCTGAGTAGGGTGCACCATCCTTGGCTAACTAAGGAAGTTAAGAATGGTATCAAATTAAAAGGCATACAGTTCTGCAAAGATTTGTGATAGGTCAGAAGATTGGGTTTTAGAAACCCACAAAGGAGGACTGATAATAGAGGGAGAAATTGGAGTATGGGAAAGCTAGCAAAAAAAATAGTAAAGCTTCAAATATATAGAAAAGGAAAAAGTAGCGTAATGAGCATTGGTCCCTTAGAGGGCGAGACTGTGGAGTTAATAATGGGAAACAAGGAAATGGCAGAGACTTTGAACAAGTATTCTGTATCTATCTTCACAGTAGAAGACACAAAAAGCATCCCAAGAATAGTGGAAAAGCAGGGGGCAAAAGGGAGGGAGGAACTTAAAACAATGGTCACTAGAGAAAAAGTACTAGGAAAACTAATAGGACTAAAGGCTGACAAAGCACCTGGACCAGATGGCCTACATCCAAGGGTCTTAAGAGGAGTGGCTGCAGAGATAGTGGATGCACTGGTTGTAACCTTCCAAAATTGCCCAGATCTTGGAAAGTTCCCAATGGATGATTGGAAAACTGCAAATGTAACACCACTACGCAAGAGAGCGAGACAAAGCAGGAAACCATAGGCCAATTATTCCGACATCTGTCATTGGGAAAATGCTAGAATCCATTATTGAGGAAGGAGCAGAACATTTAGAAAATGATACTATTAGGCAGAGTCAACACGGTTTTGTGAAAAGGAGGCTGTGTTTGACAAATTAGTTGAGTTCTTTTAGGATCTTTCCAGTTGGGTGGATAAAGGGGTACCAGTAGATGTAGTATATTTGGATTTCCAAAAGGCATTCGATAAGGTGCCACATAAAAGGTTACTGCACAAGATAAGAGCTCATGGTTTTGGCATTATTACCATGAATAGAGTGTTGGCTAACTAACAGGAAATTGAGTCAGAATAAATGAGTCTTTCAGACTGACAAAGTGTAAGCAGTGGAGTGCCACAGGAATCAGTACTAGGGCTTCAACTATTTACAATCTATATCTATGTTAATGATTTGGATGAAAGGACTGACTCTACTGCAGTCAAAATTTGTTGATACAAAGATAGATAGGAAAGCAAGTTGTGAGGAGGATACTAAAGAGTCTACAAAGGGATAAAAACAAAAAACTACAGCGAATGCTGGAAATCCAAAACAAAAACAGAATTACCTGGAAAAACTCAGCAGGTCTGGCAGCATTGGCGGAGAAGAGTTGACGTTTCGAGTCCTCATGACCCTTTACTCAGTTCTGCTGAAGCTAGGAGAGGGGTGGAATATAAGCTGGTTTAAGGTGGGGTGGGGGGGAGAGAGGTTGGGGAGGGTGGGTGGTAGTAGGGACAAGCAAGCAGTGATAGGAGCAGATAATCAAAAGATGTCACAGACAAAGGAACAAAGACGTATTAAAGGTGGTGATATTATCTAAGAGAATGTGCTAATTAAGAATGGATGGCAGGACACTCCAGGTACAGCTCTAGTGGGGGTGGGGTGGAAAGACTGACAGGGCATTACAGGTATAGATTTAAAAATAATGGAAATAGGTGGGAAAAGAAAAATCTATATAAATTATTGGAAAAAACAAAAGGGAGGGGGAAGAAACAGAAAGGGGGTGGGGATGGAGTTCAAGATCTGAAGTTGTTGAATTCAATATTCAGTCCAGAAGGCTGTAAAGTGCCTAGTCGGAAGATGAGGTGCTGTTCCTCCAGTTTGCGTTGGGCTTCACTGGAACAACACAGCAAGCCAAGGACAGACATGTGGGCAAGGTCTCCCAAAGGTAAACTGGGCGACCGCTTTGCAGAAAACCTGCGGTTTGTCCGCAAGAAAGACCCAAACCACCCTGTCGCTTGCCATTTTAACACTCTACCCTGCTCTCTTGCCCACATGTCTGTCCTTGGCTTGCTGCATTGTTCCACACTAAAGCTGTACCTTGAGTGTCCTGCCATCCATTCTTAATTAGCACATTCTCTTAGATAATATCACCTTTAACACGTCTTTGTTCCTTTGTCTGTGACATCTTTTGACTATCTGCTCCTATCACTGCTTGCTTGTCCCTACTACCACCCACCCTCCCCAACTTCTCTCCCCCCACCCCACCCCCTACCTTAAACCAGCTTATATTTCACCCCTCTCCTAACTTTACTCAGTTCTGCTGAAGGGTCATGAGGACTCGAAACATCAACTTTTTTCTTCTCCACCGATGCTGCCAGACCTGCTGAGTTTTTCCAGGTAATTCTGTTTTAGTCTACAAAGGGATATGGATAAGTTGTGAAAAATTGGGAGATGGAGTACAATATGGGAAAATGTATGGTTTTCCACTTTGGCAGGAAGAATAGAAAAGCAGAATATTATTTAAATGGAGACTGCAGAATGCTCAGGTACAGAGGGATCTGGGTGTCCTTGTACATGAATCACAAAAAAGTTAACATGCAGGTACAGCAAGTAATTAGGAAGACAAATTGAATGTTGGTCTTAATTGCAAGGAGGATGAAATATAAAAGTAGGGCTTTCTACAACTGTACAGGGCATTGGAGACAGACTGGAGTCCTGTGTACAGTTTTGGTCTCCTTACTCAAGGAACAATGCTTGGTGAATGAATGTGAATTCATTCATTTAGTTACTTGGCTGATGATATTGAAGGAAATCACATACCTGTTAAAGATTTTGTGGTATAGGGTTATCAGAAGATTTGGAAACAAGGTGACTAAATAAAGTTGAAGTACAGGTCAGCCATGATCTAACTGAACACCACAAACAGGTTCTAGGGGCTGAATGGCCTATTCCTGGTTCTATAATTCTAATGTTGCTACAGTCACATCAATGTGCCAAATGAAATTCAATGCAGAGAACTGTGAAGTGATGTATTTTGGTAAGAAGAATAAGGAAATATAAAATAAAGGATACAATTCTAAAGTGGTGTAGCAGCAGAGACCTGAGGGTATATGTACACAAATTGTTGAAGGCTGCAGGGCAGGTTGAGTAAGCAAAGGAATACAGGATCCTGGGCCTTATAAAGAGAGGCAGAGAGTACAAAAGCAAGGAACTTACGATAAACATTTATGAAACACTGATTCAGCCTCAAATGGAGTATTGTATCCAATTCTGGGTACCACACTTTAGAAACAATGTGAAGTCATTGGAGAGGGTGCCAAAAGATTCATAGAATGGTTCCAGGGATGGGGGACTTCAGTTACATGAATAGATTAGTTTAGAGAAGCTGGCCGTTCCTGGAGAAAAAGGTTGAGAGGAGGTTTGATAGAGGTACTCAAAAACATGAAGGCTATGGACAGAGTAGATAGGGAGAAACTGTTTCCATTGGCAGAAGGGCGAGTACCAGAGGACACCGATTAAAGTGATTAGCAAAAGAATCATAGCTGAATTAAGGAAAAACCTTTCACACAGCAAGTGGTTAGGATCTGGAACGCACTGCCCGAGAGCACAGTGGAGGCAGATTCAATCGTGCCTTTCAAAAAGGCAATCGGATAATTATCCAAAGAGAAACATTTTGCAGGCTCAAGGAAAAGACTGGGCAGGGCAGGGGGAACCATCTCAGAGCACTTCGAGAGAACTGGCACAGACATGACGGGCCAAACCTACAGTTCCCATTCTATAATTCCAATTAAACTCAATTTAACTTGGTGACTCAGCTCAAAAGAAGATGTTCAATATTACCTGTCCAGCCACGTGCTGTTTTTGGTTGCCAAGAAAGTCTACATTGGTGGATATCCTTTGTTCAATCCATGTGAACTACCCAAGACCACACCAGCAAACTGGATGAATGATAGTTTCACACATTGTAGTAGCTAGCGTTTACAAAGCACAGGTGCAGAGTCCAGAAATACTAGTTATTCAATTTTTTTATTTTGGATTTATAAAATTCCAGTGTCATCCATATCTCCTATACATTTGCATATCTCCATTCAGAATTAAGGCCAATGGGTCTTACATGGAAACTGCTTGTTCTTTGTATTGCATCAACATGGAAGACTTGAACAGGTGTGAGCAGTGAAAATAGGCCTGTTTCTCAAATCCTTCATTATGTCAACAGGGCAGGGGTCAATAGCAGACAAGGGAAATGGCATTGGAACATTGATGGTTTGGACAAAAAGGACAAAAAGAAGGCCATGGTACCTAATGCATGAACATCCACTTTAAAATTAAGCTGAACCTAAAGTGTGCCATCAGACTGGCAACACTGGCCGAGTTGTGTTCTGCTGGAGAACTTAGTACCAAATATGCACCCTGGTGATCTTGGTACATTATTGCTACTTTGCTCCCTACATTAGGGGAAAGTCAGCCTTCAGCTAGCATTCTCAGCCTGCACCAGAGAAGGGAATTGCGCACTGACACCCTGAGAAGATTAGCAAGTTGTTTCAAAAGAAAAGCCAATTTTTACCCCAGGTAAATCAAAGTATTATCAAACTGAGATCTACAAATTTTGTTTAAATCTGCAAGGTGAAAACTCACAGTTGTGCACATGCAAGTACACAAGTGTAGTCACACCTCAGCTTTAAAGTGCCAGCAAGAGACTACCATAACTAAGAGATAGCCAGGTTCTGAGAGAGGCAGTACATCCCTACACATGAAGGGGCCACTAATCCTACAGTTACTCATTCAGAAACCACATAATTACTGCAACACCTCCAGGTGAACTGTAAGAACACAGCCTGATATTGGCTGTCAACCAGTTTACAGCCTAATCAAACCGGTTCTTCTTGGGCGGCGGGGGGGGCGTGTGTAGGAGAAACGTTTTTTTCTTGTGGTTTACACGTAACAGGAATGTCAAACTATGCAACTTTCAATTGATTAGAAAATCAAATCAATTCCAGCATTCAGCAAAATAAAAAGATAGCTCGTTCTGATTTTAGAGGGAACCGAAGGTTAAGGATCAAGAACAATTCACAGCGAAGTGGCTGGGTTTTCCATAAGCTCGAGAAAAAATACACTTGAAAATAACTTGGAAACAAAAGTCTGAAAACAAAATGGCTTCGACTCACTGGACTGCAGGTCCCGAGGCAAAAGCCTCTTTCACAGTGAAGTGAGACTATGGGGAGCCAGTAACAAAGGGAGAAAAGTGAAAATTAAAACAGATGATCTCAATTTTCAATAGGTTAGTGTTTTTGTCAAGTTTTCTCTATCTTTGTAGATTTCAGGAAGTTCAGTTTCTCAAACCACCCAGCCCTGAAGGATGAACCGTGCCCACCAACGCTCTCCACCCCAACCCAACCCATGAAGGTAGTAAGGACCCAGTCACTGGGAGCAGCATTACTGATGGTGGGTGTGACCCAAGCTATAAAAAGATGCACTTCATATACTCTCCGCTTCCCCAAACCTTTGGGTATTCTGTGCGGTGCAAGAGGGTTAGCCAAACTGTGTGTGTGGATTAACCCAAGTGCACGATTAGGAGCCAAAATGTGGCTAATAAGATTTACCAGCCTTGAAAGTATTGGCTCAGAAGCTGTAGTGTTGGTGGGGGAATTGCACAGCTCCTCCCCCCACACTTCTTACTGTTCAACATGGGCATTCTTACCAGCATGAGAAAATAAATTCCAATTTAAAACAGGAAGGTTCTCTTTCCCCTTCAAGGTACAAGTTGGTGGTATTTGCTGTACATTCTAACATTAGAATGCACACATTCTACAAGTTAGCTTCTCCCAAGCTCTTTGGAATTGATGCACTGACAGGCCCAAAGTCACCATCATGCATGTGAGATATGTATAATATATACACACACGTGCACAAAACTCTGATAATTGAGTGCCTTTTCTGTACACGGAAACACTATGTAAAGTCCAGGGTAAACAAACATATATGTCATTCTAATTTGTTTCGGGTTTTCTCGACGGAACCAAAATTTCTTATTCAAGAAAATCTGCGTTATGAAAGAGAAATTAGGGAAGGAATAAACCCACCACTTCAGGGATCTTTGCAATAGGAGCAGGCTGCACGTTCGAGGCCTCACCCTTCATGATAGTTCATTAGTCACTGCCCTGGCTTTGTGCCGTTTGCAAACAGCAAGTCAGCCAATGAGTCTTTGGCTGTGGGACAGTTTAAGAGAATCCATTTGGCTTGTTTTTGCATTTTTTTTTTTAAATCCCCTCAGTGCTCATTTGCTGTTGGCCCTGTTATGATAAGTAGAGCTTCATTTACACTCTTGTGCTCAGGGGTGTGTTCATGGCCTCATTTTTGGATAAAGCAATATCAGTGTATGCACAATGGCCTATCCCAGAGGATGGGAGGAAGCAACAGAGGCCATGAATGTTGAACAACCCTGGAACAATGGTCTACGACAAAAGTCTACTTGATTGGAAGGAACATAGGATTCAGGTTTTAATTTAAATGAGGTCAGTCTAATTAGCTGTGTATGCTACGACTTAACTGGGATTGCTAATCGGATTCACGGCCAAGTTCCAAGTGCAGGTATTAAAATGGGCTTAAGAGCTCTATGGCAAGTGGCAGCTGAAGGGTTAAAGCAATTGCACTCTACCAGGAAAACTGCAAAGGCAGGTAAAAGGATGCTGGCTCCAGGGGGAATCAGGAGACCACAATCCGTACCTAGTCTTTGCTTCAAACTCCTGCAAATGTTGACTCAACTGAAATTAACTGCGGACCAAGTTGTGGGCCCAGCCGGGAGCCTGGATAAACGTCAGAATTTGGGCCACTGCATGTAACAGGTCAGCAATCGATTCAGCGCTGAGCTGTTTTCAAACAGAGTTGTGTTTATCGGGGTACGTGGAATGCCGTGAGATTTAGACCACGCAACTGCGTAGCTATAAATGAGGCTCACAAGTATGGCCCTCAAATCACGGCAGCTGTGTTTTTGGAAACGATTGTGACACAGGAAGTAATTTTTGCTACGTAATTACTTGCTAGGTTGCTGAATTGGAATCAAACAGGAAGCACATCTTGGCAACCCAGCAGTGTGTTTGGTGGGGGTGGGGGCAGGGGCAGGGGGGGGTTGTGGAAAATAGAGCTTCTTCCAGCTCAGAATCTTTTCGGTCCCCACGGTGAAGCCTTTGGAGCAACTGGAGCACCAAAACTCGGGAAATCTTCAGAGCTACTCATATCTGGAGCCTGAGGAGATAAATTCAAAAAAGAAATTACATAGAATTTTCCCAAAGTAAACAAAAGCATGAATGCATGAGGATTATAAAATGAAGGCTTAAAATTCAACACAGGTTCAAATCCAGACTAGAGGAGGTTTCCTCTCTTGGGTAGGCCCATAGTGGCTTCACCATCAAAATTTCAGATTTTCTAAATCAATGGCTAAAAATCCAGCCCCTGGTTCCAAACCTGGCCCAATCAGGGATGGATCCCTGCAAAATACTTGGTGGTTATTGCATTGTGTGCAACATACACGCCAAGGAGTCAGGGGATTTTTGGGAGTGCCAAGAAGGGGAAATCACCCAGGCTTGTACTCCAGATTACACATACTCCCAGTGTGTGTGTGTGGACATCAAGGTTGAGATTGTCATGCGAGGATACCAGATACTTGCACGAGTGGCTGGGTGGAAATCTAGTCATGAGTCCCAATGGGACTGATCAAGAATTCAGGAGAGGGAGAAAGAAATTCACAAAGAGCGAAAAAAAAAAGTGAAACATCACAGCTTGGCAGGAATGGGCTGAATAGCAATCCAATAATCCTTCTGCTGTGTCAAAATGATTTCCATGCTCAGTCTTGAAAACCTCAATTGTTGAAAACTAGCCCTTTTAAAAAAAAATGTAAAATGTTTATATTTTCCCTACAATCCTCTCGCTCTCAAAGCACCACATCCAGATGGGAGACAGGCTGCACCTTGACTTTATCAGGAGACATGAAAGTGCTGCCTCGGGACCAAGTTTCTACCATGAGATATACTGGAATGAAAATTTTCATGTATTCCAGTAACCCTACATGGGCTGCCAGCACGTGCAGCCTCAAAAAAAGCTGCAGTTCTTTGCATCCCATGTACTCACAGTTAAACAAGATGTTAAGAGTGAAAGTTCCTTACCTTTTCCGTGCCGCTAGTCCATGGAGCATCTCTCACCACAAAGCCCTTGGAGATGGTTTTTGGTTCATCCATGCGTGATGCTGGTTTCATGTATGCCTGCATGGCCTCACTTTCCACAACATCTGACATCTGAAGGGGGAGAGAGAGAGAGAGAGAGAGATCATAAGAAATAGGAGCAAGCAGTTGGCCATTCGACCCATTTAATAAG
This sequence comes from Cetorhinus maximus, assembly GCF_964194155.1. Classification (NCBI taxonomy): domain Eukaryota; kingdom Metazoa; phylum Chordata; class Chondrichthyes; order Lamniformes; family Cetorhinidae; genus Cetorhinus; species Cetorhinus maximus. Next base: position 11,664,005 of record NC_135897.1, read on the forward strand.
GTTGTGGCTGATCTGACTGCAGCCTTAAATTCTTCTTTCGTGCCAGTCCTCCATACCCTTGACTCCCTTGTCAATCAAAAGTTTGTCCAATTCAGCCTGAATACATTCAAAAGACCCAGCCTTCTTGGCTCTGTGGAAGAGAATTCCCAACAATAACGATTCTCCGAGAGGTTCCTCCTCATCTGTGTTAAATGAGACTAATTTTTAAAACTGTGCCTCCTACTTCCAGATTTCCCCCTCGAGAGGAAACATGCTCTCAGCATCCACCCTGTCAAATCCCCTCAGGATCTTAAATGTTTCAATAAGATTACCTCTCATCTTTAACTCCAATGGGTATAGGCTCAAGCTGCTCTATCTTTCCTCATAAGACAACCTCTTCATCCCAGGAATCAGTGTAGTGAACATTCTCTGAACTGTTTCCAATGCAAGCACATTCTTCTTTAAGTAAGGAGACCAGAACTATACACACTACTCCAGCTGCAGTCTCACCAATGCCCTGCACAGTTGCAGCAAGACTTCCCTACTTTAATACTCCAACCCCCCTTACATTAAAAGGCAAATAACAGAATGCAATTTGCAAATTAGCAGCAAGCTACCAGAAGACACAGACACACAAAAAAATAGGGAAATCACACACTAACCCCCAGTCAAACAGCAACAGCCAACTTTTATTGTAGGTACAATCCCATCCTGCTCAAGTTGCGCTTGATTACAAGAGTGGCTACACTTTAAAAAGGTACTTCACTGGTTGTAAAACACAGATGGTGGTTGTGAAAGGTGTTATAACAATGCAAGACTGTCTTTCTATTAATTCAACACATTTACAGCTTGCAACATTAATTTGCAAGACTCTTTTATAAAGAATGTAAGTAATATGGGGAATTGACCGTTTCATCCAGCTGATTCTGGTTCTCTCCACTGCAGTGATCGATACTGCACTGAGGTTATTTGCCACTTGAGTTATACACTGCCTATAAAACTGGTGTCAAGTTCAATGGGATCATGCAGCTCCAGTCTACACATCTAACAACAATAATTTGCACCTATATAGTGCCTTTAGTGTAGTAAAACATCCCAAAGGTGTTCCACAGGAGTGCTATGAGACAAAGTTTGACACCACAATCACACAAGATGATAAACAAGCACATCACCAGAAGCATGGACAAAGAGGCAGGTTTTAATGAACATCTTTTAAAGGAGGAGACAGAGAAGGTGAAGTTTGAAGAAGGAATTTCAGAACTTGGGACTTGGACAGCTGAAGGCACTGCCCCCAGCAGTGTGGCAATCAGGGATACACAAGAGGCCAGCAGTGCAGCGTGCAGAAGCCCAGTTTCAATAGTGTAGCAAAGTTGTTGGAAGGTCTGCTGCTAAATGGGGAATACCATTGTGTATCGGCTGAGCTGCCAACACTCAACTGATACTTACATATTCCTCCTCCAAGTTCAAGAGATGGTCGATAGCCTCATCCACATTCTCAGGCAGGCCAGTCACAGTGACGCGGTCCAAATCTTCTGCCCCAGTCGGAGGGAAACGGATGTCAACCTGCAGCACAACAAAAAGGCAAATCGTGTGAACCATCTGTATTTGGAAAGTGCCTGTGAGGACACCAGATAAAGGTCCCAGTGAGGTGCATTACAATTCAAGTTACAAAAGCAAAACACAAACAGCAATCACTTAATATAAAAACAGAAAATGCTGGAAACACACAGTAGGTCTGGCAGGATCTGTGGAGACAGAAACAGAGTTAATGCTTCAGGTCAATGACCTTCATCATTGTTAGTTTTTGTAACAAGATTTAAAACAAAATACAGAAACAGCAAAATGGCCAATTTAAACTTTATGTAAATTACTTTTGCTTTATTTGGAAAACCATACTGTCTGTTCGGTCAATTCCAACTTGTATACATGTTATTAAAACGAATCTCTGACAAAAAAAAAACCAGGGAAATGGGGGAGGAGAGGAACGAATCAACGGAAATGCCTGTGATAGGATAGAAGGCAGAAGAGATTAAATGACAAAGGATGATGGTGCTAGGTGAAAATGAGCTGGTTATGGGACAATAAATAAAGAATGGGTCTAAAGAAGGTGTACAAGAGTAAAGCAGAATCACCCATGCTCCAAAAAACAGAAAAAATATGGAAGCAGAGGTAATGATGTGAAATTACTGGACTCAGTCTGGAAGGCTGTAATGTTCCAAGTCAAAAGACAAGATGCTGTTCCTTGAACTCCTTGGACAGTGTAATAGGCAGAGGACAGAGGTCAGAGTCGGGGCAAAGTGATGAAGTAAAATGACAGATGACTGGAAGCTCTGGGTCATAATTGTGGGCTGAGTGGGTGTGTTCTGCAAAGGTGTCACCTAATTTGCATTTGGTCTCCCCAGTGTGGAGCAGACCGCATTGTGAGCAGTGAACATGGTATACTTAACTGACAGAAGTACAAGTAAATCACTGCTTCACCAGGAAGGAATGGTCAGGGCCCTGGAAATGAGAAATGATGGGAGGTAAAAGTCAGGTGTTATATCTCTGTTTGTATGGAGAGATGCCATGGGAAGGAGAGGGCATGTTGGGGTGACTGAGGAGTGGGTCACGGTGTTGGGAAGGGAACAGTCTCTTCAGAATACAGAAAGTGCATCTGCGGGGTGGGGATGGGGGTTGGCAAGGAGATATGTTTGGAGGTGGCATCACACTAGAGGCAGTAATGGTGGAGAATCATCTATTGAATGTGGAAGCTGAAAGGCAAGCCTGTCAGAGAAGCAAACAGATTGAGATTTTGCTTCTAGTTCTTTAGCGATATTCCTTCAGTAGTATGGACTAATGCCAACACATCTCCCTCCTTCCTCTAAGATAAAAGCAAAATACTGTGGATGCTGGAAATCTGAAACAAAAACAAAAATTGCTGGAAAAACTCAGGTCGGACAGTATCTGTGGAGAGAAAGAATTCCGATTAAGCACTTTACAGCCTTCCAGACTTAACGTTGAATTCAACAGCTTCAGATCATAAACTCTTTCTTCCATCCTCACCCCTTTTTGATCCCTTTTTTCAAACATTTTTTTCCCCCACCTACTTCTTATTTTTAAAATTTATTTCCATTCATTGTGTTATCCCACCTTTTAGTCTATTTTGATCTTTTCTCCTACACCGTCCCCTCCCCCCACCACACCCCACTAGGGCCATCTGTCACTTGCTCCTCCTGCTTTCTATTCTTAATGTCACCATTAGCACCTCCTTTAGCCAGTATCACCACCATCAACACCTCTTTGACCTTTTGCAATCGCTCCTTTGCCTCCACCTATCACTGGCCTTCTATCCAGCTTCACCTGTCCCACCCCCCCCCCAACCACGCACTTAAACAGTATATATTTCACCACATTTCTACTTCTCTTTAGTTCTGAAGTCATCTGGACTCCAAACCTTAACTCTGTCTTTCTCTCCACAGATGCTGTCAGACCTGCTGAGTTTTTCCAGCAATTTTTGTTTTTGTCCCTCCTTCCTATTATCACCAAACCTCCTAATCCCTGCGTGGCACCCCCTCTTCTCCCCTCCAGATTTCAATTTAGGGTCTGTTCTGAACATTCTACCACTCCGCGACACAGGAGCACCTGCTTGCCAGACAATCCTCACTCCTCAACAGGAAGAGTCACAACTTGGTGTGTGATGACCCCACCCACCCTCACCGCTGTGGATCGGGTACAGGTGGTGCACTAAAGCAAAGACAAACTGAGTTATCGGCAGTCAGTCAATCGTCCAGGATTGGATAACTGGGATTGAATTGCTTGAAGCGCGCTGGCTAACATATTAAAGTGTTTAAATGATGGCTAGCTGCACTGCATCACTGCCCCTTTAATCATGCTCTCTCAGGGACATGGCTTTTTTTCCACTTTTCACTACAGTTGGTGAACTATCTTGATCTAATAGTCTTGTACTAAAAGCTTTATGACAATCTACATTGCATGAACTGCAAAAACTAATTTCTTTCTCACTAATCCAGAACTGACTCAAGCTTATCCCACCCAGACGTCATCTCCCAGCAGAATTATTTCCATAATTCACCCCCACCTACATTTTCTCTCCTTTCCTGAAGACATTAACTCACATGAAGTTATTAATAAAAAAAGGCTTTGGTCTATCAAGTCTGCCCAGTTTAGACATTGCAGTGCACAAGGTTGCACATTGCCCAGTTCCACCCACAGTGCATGCTGCCTCATTGTCCAGCCCCCAACATGCCCCCGCCCCCAACACCCCACCCCGCCCCATTACATGCTGCCTTCTCCCACCCCTAGTCACACACTTCAATCACCCAGCCCCCCTCAAAAATATGCTGCCATTGCCCAGGCTCCAGTCATACATTGCAGATGAGAACCTTTGGTGGCTGGATAAGTTCCTATGCTTCACGCATGAACCTTAACAGGAAGTATTGGGATGGTATCTAATCGTGACAATGGAATGGGGGTATTACAGGTCAGTCAGATCCAATCATTATCCACGAATGCATGCTCCAGTACTTGCAACAACCCTGTTGCTGCCTTATCTGGTTTTGCCCTCAGCATATAGGCCTCACGTGTAGAATCGTTGCAGGTTGTAACAGGCTAGCTCACCTTGAAGTCCTCCATAATCTTTCGAATGGCTTTGCCGCGGGCACCAATAATACGGGCGTGGACCTTGTGGTTGAGAGTAATGTCCTCGGATACCATCTCCTCCAGCTCCGACACTATTTTCATGATGGCTTCCTTGGCAGTTTCTGTATTTTTCTCGTACCCAGTTATAGTTATCTGATCCTAAAACAGAGAAGCAGGAAGAAGTTAAGAGCAATAGATCGAAGGTGCTCATGGCAAAGCAGCATGATGCAAGATCTGCCTTGCCTAGCATGGCCACAGACTGATGCCATCACTTCTCCCTTCACTTGGCAACACCAACGTTAACCCAACAAAAGTGCCCCGGCTCCAGACTGCAGTAAGCTGTAGCTTGCATCCTCCCTATAATGTAGCTACAGTTGGTGCTATGCCCTCTCCAATATTACAAAGAATTAACAGCAACAGCACAAAAATAGGCCATTCAGCCTAACTGGAGGCTGTTTCCTCGAGCTGGGGAGTCCAGAACTAGGTGTTCAGTCTCAGAATTTTTTTTTTTATAAATTCATTCACAGGATGGGCCAGTATTTATTGTCCATCCCTAGTTGCCCTTGAGAAGGTGGTGGTGAGCAATCTTCTTGAATCGCTGCAGTCCATGTGGTGTAGGTACACCCATAATGCTGTTAGGAAGGAAGGGAGTTCCTGGATTTTGACCCAGCGACAGTGAAGGAACAGTGATATATATTTCCAAGTCAGAATGGTGAGTGACTTGGAGGGGAACTTCCAGGTGTTGGTGTTCCATCTATCTGCTGCCCTTGTCCTTCTAGATGGTAGTGGTCATGGGTTTGGAAGGTGCTGTCGAAGGAGCCTTGAATTCCTACAGTGCATCTTGTCGATGGTACACACTGCTGCTACTGTGCGTCAGTGGTGGAGGGAGTGAATGTTTGTGGATGTGGTGCCAATCAAGCGGACTGCTTTGTCCTGGATGGTATCAAACTTCGAGTGTCATGGGAGCTGCACTCATCCAAGCAAGCGGGGAGTATTCCACCACGCTCCTCACTTGTGCATGGTGGACAGGCTTTGGGGAGTCAGGAGGCGAGTTACTCGTTGCACGATTCCTAGCCTCTGACCTGCTCTTGTAGCCACAGTATTTATATGGTTAGTCCAGTTCAGTTTCTGGTCAATGGTAACCCCCAGGACATTAATAGTGGAGGATTCAGTAATGGTAATGCCATTGAACATCAAGGGACTATGGTTGGATTCTCTCTTGTTGGAGATGGTCATTGTCTGACACTTGTGGCGCGAATGTTACTTGCCATAGCCCAGGATATTGTCCAGGTTTTGCTGGATTTGGACATGGACTGCTTCAGTATCTGAGTCATCGTGGAATGGTGCTGAACACTGCAATCATCAGTCAACATCCCCACATTCTGACCTTATGCTGCAAGGAAGATCATTGATGAAGCAACTGAAGATTGCTGGGCCTAGGGCGAAGTCCTACCTTCACACTGAGGATACCCTCCATCGTGCTGTGTGGCACTACCACTGTGCTAAATGGGATAAATTTCGAACAGATCTAGCAACTCAAGACTGGGCATCCATGAGGCGCTGTGGGCCATCAGCAGCAGCAGAATTGTACTCAAACAAAAATCTATAACCTCATGGCCCAGCATAGCCCCTATTCTACCATTACCATCAAGCCAGGGGATCAACTCTGGTTCAAAGAAGAGTGCAGGAGGGCATGCCAGGAACAGCACCAGGCATACCTAAAAATGAGGTGTCAACCTGGTGAAGCTACAACACAGGACTACTTGTGTGTCAAACGGCATAAGCAGCAAGTGATAGACAGAGTTAAGCGATCCCACAACCAATGGATCAGATCTAAGCTCTGCAGTCCTGCCACATGCAGCCGTGAACGGTGGAGGACAATTAAACAACTCACTGGGAGGGGGAGGGTCCACAAATATCCCCATCCTCAATGATGGAGGAACCCAGCACATCAGTGCAAAAGATAAGGCTGAAGCATTTGCAACAATCTTCAGCCAGAAGTGCCGAGTGGATGATCCATCTTGGCCTCCTTCAGAGGTCCCTGGCATCACAGATGCCAGTCTTCAGCCAATTCAATTCACTCCAGGTGATATCAAGGCACAGCTGAAGGCACTGGATACTACAAAGGCTATGGGCCCTGAGAACATTCCAGCAATAGTACTGAAGACTTGTGCTCCAGAACCTGCCACACCCCCAGCCAAGCTGTTCCAGTACAGCTACAACACTGGCATCTACCCGGCTATGTGTAAAATTGTCCAGGTATGTCCTGTACACAAAAAGCAGGACAAATCCAACCCAGCTAATTACCACCCCATCGGTCTATTCTCGATCATCAGTAAAGTAAAGGAAGGGGTCATCAACAGTGCTATCAAGCAGCACTTGCTCAGCAATAACCTGCTCACTGGTCCTGGCGGAACCCAAACTGGGCATCACTCAGCTCCTGACCTCATTACAGCCTTGGTTCAAACATGGACAAAAGAGCTGAACTCCCGAGGTGAGGAGAGAGTGACTGCCCTTGACATCAAGGCAGCATTTGAAGGAGTGTGGCATCAAGGAGCCCTAGCAAAACTGGAGTCAATGGGAATTGGGGAAAACTCTCCGCTGGTTGGCACAAATGAGGCCAACCATTTAAGAAAAATGAGGAGAAATTTCTTCACTCAAAGGGTTGTGAAGTTTTGGAATTGCCAGCCCCAGATGGTTGTAAGTGCTCAGTCGATTAGTATATTTAAGACTGAGATTGGTAGTTTTTTGGACACTAAGGGAATCAAGAGATATTACGCATTGCTCGAAAAAAGATGCAGTTAAGGTAGATCAGCCATGATTGTACTGAATGGCAAAGCAAGCTCAAAAGGGCCAAATGGCCCATGTCTACTCCTATTTATGTTCTCAACTAGTCTTTGCAGATGTTTAGCCTCCAGACAATCCTCCTCTCCCCCTGCTACTCATTTCTCCCCCGTGGGCTTATCACACTTCCCCTTAAAGGTATTTACATTCACAGCCTGAGGTCTTCATACTTGTTCTCACTCGAGATAGTAATGTTCCATTTTGTGGGTTTGACTCTTCTCTTCCTTGCAACGGGTGGTGCCTAACAAGCCATAACCTTCTGTTCAGGGTTTGATATCCCACAGTAACAGAGCAGGGAGTAGACCCCCATCAGACAGCCCAGGGATATTCATTGGTCGTTGATGATGATTTATATTACTTAAAAAGGCTATGCAATGAAAGCGCTGGAATTTCTCACCAGAGGGACATCCTTGTGATACAGGTAACTGCTGCTATCATTTAAACTTAGAGGGCAAGAAAATAAGTCGAAGATCAGACGTATGGCCTTGCACCCAAACCGTGTCGGGGTCACAAAGGATCGCACCCAAACTGTGTTGGGGTCAGAGAGAAGGGGTCCATACCTGATTTTCATCATTCTTGTCAGGAAATTGAACATTGACGTCATGATCCATGCGAATCTGTGTAATAACTGCACCTTTCCTGCCGATGATCTTCGGGTGATAGCGAGGATCCACAGAGATTGTCAACTTGAAGCTTCTCAGAGCCTGTATTGGGGCGGGGGGGGGAATGGTGGTGGGGATGGAAACAAGTCGAACTTTACTTAGTGGGACAATAGTGTTCGCATAATTTAAAAAAAAAATTTTTTTATGAATTGTTCTCTGCTCCAAATATATGAGAATTACTGCAAACCCACTTCAACAGATCTAACTCAATCCAAATCAGGTCTGAGCTTAGCCTTTACCAGAGTTCATGATCTGCAATATAAAAAAGGTGCTGAACTTTTGCTTGAGGAAGCAGGTGCACTGCATTCAACAAATCACCAATAACATGACAATCAAACCCTCCACATTCACAACACTGCTTCAGACTTTATTTAATTGGGATACAGCTTGAAAATTAATCCATTTCAATCAGAACATATTGTATACACAGCATGGGTGGCAATGGCATGACAATAATTAGCAGAGGGTAGTTCAGAACCTGGATCCCCTCTCTCCCCCCACACTTGCTCACCAAATCAGCCCTTCCAGAAGCATTCCAAACATAGGAATAAAAAAAACTTCAAACCCAATTTCACAGGAAACTGAAGCTTACACTCAATATATTTAGCTCACAAAAATATATCAATCTTGGTTTTGAAATTTTCAACTGGCTCTCCCAGCCCCAGCAGCTTTTTGGGAGAGAGATTCCATTACCCTCTGTGAAAGAAGTGCTTTCTGTTATCACCCCTGAATGGTGTACATCTAATTTTAAGGTTAAGTTCCAGTGCGACAGTCCTGTACACAAGAGGAAATATGTTTCTCTCTGAGCAACTACTTGCATCAAGCTTAAATCACACCAATGGCTCACCCTTAATTTTCTATACTCAAGAGAATAAAAACCCAGTCTTCGCAAACTGTCCTCATAAATTACCCATTTAAAATCATTGCAGTTATCATAATCCTAGCATTCTGCACTTTATGCAGTGATTTTGATGGTTTCTCTGCTGTAATTCCGAATATAACTGTCTCACCATACATGAAGCTGTAGGACACGATGCACTACATGCTATGCTAGGGTATCTGGATTAGATGGAACACACTGGCCTGGCATGAGCAATGGTAATTTTGTGGCGCCCACGAACCTGAGTGTTCAGATGTCTTGAGCATGCTTACCCGGTCCTCCTGCTCCATCTGCAGTTCCTTGACCCGCTCATTCAGTCCCTCCCGAGCTCTGTCCAGGTGAGAAGCCAGCCCAGTGATTTTAATGGTGTCAGATTGCTCCTCAGGAGGGGGGACAGCAATGTTTACCTACATTAAAAAGAGTTATCAATATAACATGACAATGTAGAGGGTTGCATTGACAAAATGGAGATGCCAGTCCATCTCACAATGCAATCCATGTTGCAAAAGGGGAAGGAAAGTTTAAGGAGCATATTTCTGAATCAAAATGCAAAGAAGCCTAGCCCGACGGAGAATCTAACAGTGCAAAATATTTTACATTATAAAATATACAATAAGCATTCTGAAATGATGGACACTCAAATTACTGGCAACAAAGAGCTTTCAACACAAAGAGCCCTAATTACTTGGTGTATTTTACACCTTAAAACATGAGACATGGACCCAGGTGAATTTTTCAAGTAATTAGGCAATGGTAACATCACAAGGGTGATTATAATTAATATTCTCCATATCTAATAGAAATGTAATGCAAGACATGTTTTAAAATTCATAGCATCGGTAGGAAGCTCCAAAAGCCTAAGCTGCTCTGGTAACAGTTTATCAGAAGGGACTGCATGTGTCCTCAAATGGCTCCATTAAGTGAATATTAACATGTGAAATCAAGGGTGGGCAATCAGGCTTAATCAAGCCAAACCTGTACCATTGCTTGGGTAATCACATACACCACTGACCCATCCCATAACCAAACAACCAACCGGCAAAGGGAAATCTGCAAACAATTCCTCTTTGATTCCCAAACTCTTTTGAGTTATCAACAGTCACAGATTGCAACTCTTTCGCGTACAATCACAGTTCTTGGTTTTCCGGGAGTGGGACATGAACCCACAACCCTCTGATTCAAAGGCGAGGGTGCTATGGACTGAGGCGAACAAGCAAGGCAGTAGGAGACCACCTGAGGCTGTTAACACCTCTCACTCAGCTAATTAAGAGTGGCCCTCTACAAATGAAAGTGCATCCTTCTTGCCTTTCATAAGGACAATCACAGCTCTTTATCCATCTCCTGTTTCAGTATCCTGTGCCTCAAAGAAACTCCTGATATTCAAACCAACTCCTTTGTCTACACTTTTATCTAGATCTTCTAGTATTACTACCCCTATACAATTCAAAGGAGCCATGCAACAGGCTATGGTTTTTGAAATGGAGAGTTGACTCAATTATATCCCCATTGAGCCAGCACAGCTCCAAAGTAAAACAGCCCATCCTCATCACCAAGGGCTCCACAGCCAGCCCAGTAACTCAAAATGGGCCAGGGAGCTGCTCCAGAGTTGCTCAAATCCAGGGAGACAAACACCATCAGTTTGATCATTTTTAATGGAATATTTTAGCTTTATCTTTAGGAGGCATGTACACCAGGTAGGGCTCCTGACAACCCTGTCACACGTTGGGCGATCATGAGGTGATATTGTTACATATCCACACAAGTCCATTTCTAAGGGAACGAGAGCGACAAGTGCAGCAGCACAATTATAAAATCCACCACTTCTCCTGATGACAGATTTGGACCCAGTTTGATCAAATGTCGATTTAATAACTAAAACATCTAAAAATATATAATTTAAGAACAGTAGCCATGGGCAGTAAAGGAGGTATAATAGATTGCTTACCCTTGTTCTGCTATTATTACATTCTGCTTTCTTACCTTTATGCCACTATCAGCACCTCCTTTAGCTCTTACCAATATCATTAACACTCCCTTTGTCAATCTCTCCTTAGCCCCCACCTATCGCTGGCCTTCTATCCAGTTTCACCTACTCCACCCCGCTTAAACAGTATAAATTTCATCACATTTCTACTTCTCTTCAGCTCTGATGGAGGGTCATACAGACTCAAAACTTTAACTCTTGTTTCTCTCTCCACAGATGCTGCCAGACCTGCTGAGTTTTTCTGTTTTTATTAAAGAGGTATCACAACTTGTCTTAGTGGCCACAGGTTGGGGAAGGAATTAAAAAAATTAAAATTCCAGTTCCATGTTACTATTCAGTGACCTTTTCAGTAAAACATGCGTTTTGAGATGAGATAAGAGGAGTGACAAGAGGGACAGAAGTTCCTTTCACTAAGGCAAAGGGTCAGGAGATGACCAGATGTGAGTTAGCAAAGTTAACGAAGGGTTTGGAAGCTATTTCCAGTGGTTGGGGAGTCTGTAACCAGAGGTGTGTATATGTACAATACAAAACAGAAGGCTTGAAATGCCCTGCCAGGAACAGCGATGGATCTAGAACCCAACATTTTAGATGGGAATTGCATAAATACTTGAAAAATAAAAAAAGGTATGGGCATGGGTCTAGGTGGCTGATTCCTTCAGACTGGGCACAGAGGAGAGGGGTCAAACAGCTCCTTTCTGTATAGGATTATGATTCCAGGGCAGTACAGGTTTAAATGTAATGACCCTACAATAAAAACTCAATAACAATGACTCTACGATTGACACGGCTTCAGTCTGATAGTTACAGATAAGCACAAGTTTTTACCTCGTACTCCTCCATCATCTTGCGTATGCCAGTTCCCTTCTGGCCAATGATGTAACGATGTAGGTCAAAGGGCACATCTACTTCAATTGTAACAGGAACCAGTGCCTATAAGAAAGCATCAAAGGTGAGAAACGGCCTTTGCCCCACTGGGGCCAGAGCTTAGTGTTGGTGACAACAGAGGAAGAATCTTGAAATTCCTATATAAATAAAATTGTTAAATAAATGGGTTAGTGCCTCTGAGGAAAATAGTGCTAATAAGTAGAAATCACAAGTTTAGGTCTGGTTTTAATACCTGATTTATCCTCAAGCTGAAAAACAAAAAACAAAAAATTAAATTATTTTCTTTGGAAGTCTGGCATTTGTTTTTGTAAAAAAATATATTCTTTCAAGGGACATGAGGCTTGCTGGCAAGGCCAGTATTTATTGCCCATCCCTGATTGCCCTTCAACTGAGTGGCTTGCTAGGCCATTTAAAAAAAAATCATTCACAGGATGTGGGCTTCCCTGGCTGGGCCAGCATTTATTGCCCATCCTTAATTGCCCTCAAGAAGGTGGTGATGAGCTGCCTTCTTGAATCACTGCAATCCATGTGGTGTAGGTACATCCACAGCACTGTTAAGGAATGTTTGTGGATGTGGTGCCAATCAAGTGGGATGCTTTGTCCTGGACAGTGTCAAGCTACTTGAGTGTTGTGGGAGCTGCACTCATCCAGGCAAGTGGGGAGTATTCTATCACATTCATGACTTGTACCTTGTAGACGATGGACAAGCTTTGGGGAGTCAGGAGCTGAGTTACTCGTCGCATGATTCCTAGCTCTGACCTACTCTTGTAGCCACAGTATTTATATGGCTGGTCCAGTTCAGTTTTTGTTCAATGGTAACCCCCAGGATGTTGATAATGGGCGATTCAGTGATGGTAATGCTATTGAACATCAAGGGGCGATGGTCAGATTCTCTTGTGGGAGATGGTCATTGCCTGACATTTGTGTGGCGCAAATGTTACTTGCCACCCCAAGCCTGGATATTGTCCAGGTCTTGCTGCATTTGGACATGGACTGCTTCAGTATCTGAGGAGTCGCAATAGTGCTGAACATTGTGCAATCATCAGCGAACATCCCCACTTCTGACCTTATGATGGGAGGAAGGTCATTGATGAAGCAGCTGAAGATGGTTGGGCCTGGGACACTACTCTAAGGAACTCCTGCAATGATGTCCTGGAGCTGAGATGACTGACCTCCAACAACCACAACCATCTTCCTTTGTGCTAGGTATGACTCCAACCAGTGAAGTGTTTTCCCCCTGATTCCCATTGACTCCAGTTTTGCTAGGGCTCCTTGATACCACACTCAGTCAAATGCTGCCTTGATGTCAAGGGCATTACTCTCACCTCACCTTGGGAGTTCAGCTCTTTTGTCCATGTTTGAAACAAAGTTGTAGCTGTGTGGCCCTGGCAGAACCCAAACTGGGCATCAGTGAGCAGGTTTCAGACAACAATTGAGTCAAACACATTGCTGTGGGCCTGGAGTCACATTACAGGCCTGACCAGGTAGGATGGCAGATTTCCTTCCCTAAAGGACAGAATGAACCTTATGGGTTTTTACAACAACTGATGATGGCTTTCAATTCCAGATTTTATTAATTGAGTTTAAATTCCATCAGCTGCCATAGTGGGATTTGAACACATGCCCCCACAGCATTAACCTGGGCCTCTGGATTACTAGTCCAGTGACATTAGCACTACACTGCCATCTCCCCCGTTTTATTATTACAACTCCTCTCGCAGTCAGTTGTTTCATTACACCCTCAGCAAAACTTGGACAATACTGTGGCTTGGGCTGATAAGTGGCAAGTAACATTTGCACTACACAAGTGCCAGGCAATGACCATCTCCAACAAGAGAGAATCTAACCATCTGCCCATGGCATTCAATGGCATTACCATCACTGAATCCCCCACTATCAACATCCTTGGGGGTTACCACTGACCAGAAACTGAACTGGACCAGCCATATAAAATACTGTAGCTAAAAGAGCAGGTCAGAGGCTGGGAATTCTGCAGAGAGTAACTCACCTGCTGACACCCCAAAGCCTGTCCACCAACTACAAGGCACAAGTCAGGAGTGTGATGGAATACACTCCACCTGTCTGGGTGAGTGCAGCTCTAACAACACCATCCAGGACAAAGCAGCCCGCTTGATTGGTACCCCATCCATCAACCTTCAACATTCACTCCCTCCACCACAGATGCACAGTAGCAGCAGTGTAGCATCTACAAGATACACTGCAGCAATGCACCAAGGCTCCTTTGACAGCACTTTCCAAATCCATGACCTCTACCACCTACAAGGACAAGGGCAGCAGATGCATAGGAACACCACCACCTACAAGTTTCCAAGTCACACACCATCCTGACTTGGGACAACTATATCACTGTTTCTTCACCGTCACTGAGTCAAAATCCTGGAACTCCCCCCGTAACAGCACTGTGGGTGAACCTGCACCACATGGACTGCACCTTCACAAGGACAATTAGGGGTGGCAATAAATGTTGACCTAGCCAGCACAGAATCTCACAGTGCAGAAGAGGCCCTTCGGCCCATCAAGCGTGCACGGACACGTGAGAAACACCTGACCTACCTACCTAATCCCATTTACCAGCACTTGGCCCATAGCCTTGAATGTTATGACGTGCCGAGTGCTCATCCAGGTACTTTTTAATGGATGTGAGGCAACCTGCCTCCACCACCCTTCCAGGCAGTGCATTCCAGACTGTCACCACCCTCTGGGTAAAAAAAGTGCTTCCTCACATCCCCCCCTAAACCTCCTGCCCCTCACCTTGAACTTATGTCCCCTTGTGACTGACCCTTCAACTAAGGGGAACAGCTGCTCCCTATCCACCCTCTCCATGCCCCTCAATCTTGTACACCTCGATCAGGTTGCCCCTCAGTCTTCTCTGCTCCAACGAAAACAACCCAAGTCTATCCAACCTCTCTTCGTAACTTAAATGTTTCATCCCAGGCAACATCCTGGTGAATCTCCTCTGCACCCCCTCCAGTGCAATCACATCCTCATCCCATGAACAAATAAAAAAAATGTTTGACTATCAGGTTTCTACCATATACTCTCAGCCTCTCCCCTATTGAAGCAGCAGTCAACACAATTTAAAATGTACCAGCAAAGCATCTCTGGCTGCATCACATCGCTCTTTCCGCCCAGAAATGATAATGATGTCATTTTTCCGAGGTAGAGTGGGCTCAACCTCTTTAACTTCTCCATCGGTCTCTCCATTCTCGTGGACTTGCTGCTCAATTGCTGTGAAAAACAGAACACTGTTTTATTCCAGTGCATGAGTGTGACTCTGGTACATCTTACAGATGCCGCTAATGTACTGATGCCCCCACATCAGGAGGGCAGTCAAAAAACTTCACAATGCTAGTGGAGATCAGATACTGACAACTGGTCAGCGTTGTTTGTTCTCTCCCACACGCTGTCACCCCAAAGAGATTTATATTCAAAGTAAACAACAAATTGTATTATATAGCACCTTCAACATCCCAAGGCATTTCACAGATGTGTAATCGGATAAATATCTACAAGGAGACAAAAGAGGAGACTTTAGGATAGGCAACTGAAAGTTTGGGCAAAGAGGAAAGTTTTAAGCAGCTTCTTGAGGTAGAGAAGGGGAGGTATTCATGGAAAGAGCTCCTGAGCTTAGGGCCTAGACGGTTGAAGGCATGGCTAATGGTGGAGTATGTGGAGAATGCACAAGAGGTCAGAGTTAGAGGAACAAAATCCTCAGAGGGTTATAAGTGTTGGAAGTTAGAGTGAGAGGGGGCAAGGCCATAAGCAGATCTGAGTTCGAGGGAGAGAGTTTTAGGATTGAGACATCAGTAGACTGAGACAATGTAGGTCAGTGAGCACAGGGGTAATGGGTGAAAGGGTCTTGTTATGAGCTGGCAGCAGAGTTTAGGATGAATTTGAGTTTATGGAGGGCAAAAGATGGGAGCAGGTTTGGAATAGTCAAGTCTGGGAGTGGGGTGAGTTAACAAAAGCATGGATGAAGGTTTCAGCAACAGATGGGTTGAGGCAGAAAATAAGATGAAGAACACATTACAAAAAGGAGTGATGCCTCCAAAATCAGGACTGCTCCCCAAGAGACACCCTCTTACTGATCATCTCTTTTTGCCTGTTTACCAGGAACAGGCTTTGTCTCGTTTCAATCAAGAGGTCCATCCCCCTCCCCACCTCCCATGGCAATATCCAGACCCTTCCACACTTTGTATTAAGAGCCAAAATGGCTCCTCTGAGTGGCTCTCTGAATCACCTTTCAAGAATCATTTTACACGTACATTTTGTACAATACATGTACCTCTAGTTTCTGTACATGAGTTTATTTTAGCTGAAGCTTGTTTAGATTACAAACAATACATTTTTAGAATTCAATGGCATCTTCCGCTGCAGTAATGTATGTGGATACCTCTTGCTGTTAAGGAGCAAGCTCGCATGAAATTTCCAAAATCGCAGTCAGGTGTTCAGATCAAGTAGTTGAAATGCAAGCCACTGAGTTAAAGGGATAATATTTTACCTTGCAACAAAAGCCCTGGGGCAAAGTACTGTCAGAGCTGAAGATACGATGGGGACATAGATGAGCAAATGTCAAGATTTAATTGATTGATTATGGGGAACCTACTTGTGATAGCAGAGTGCTTTAATTATTCTCCATAATTTTGAGTGCCATTTTGTAGGAGTGAATGTTTCTGCTAATAACAGCATCTCCTTTTTATCCTACAACAGGGCAACCTACAGGGAATCTAGACAAATGCAAGAGGGGAAAAAGGAACAGAAGGATAGTTGACAGGGTGAGGTGAAGTAAGGTAGGAGGTGGCTTGTGTGGTACATAAGCACCAGCATGGACTAGTTAGAGTCAGAGCTTTACAACATAGGAAGAGGAACTTTGGTCCATCATGTCCGTGTCAGTCATCAAGCACCTATCTACTCTAATCCCCTTTCCAACAGTTGGCCCATAGCCTTGTATGCTATAGCATTTCAAGTGTTCATCTAAATGTTGTTGTGAGGGATCCTGCCTGTATTACCCTTTCAGGCAATGGATTCCAGATGCACCCGAGTGAAAAAATGTTTCTTCAAAACCCTCTAAACCTCCTGCTCCTCACCTTCAATCTATTTTCCCCTGGTAATTGACACCTCTGCTAAGGGGAAAAGTTTCTTCTCATCTATGCCCCTCATAATTTTGCATACCTCTATCAGGTCCCCCCTCAGCCTTCTCTGCTCCAAGGAAAACAAACCTAGCCTATTCAGTCTCTCTTCATAGCTGAAACACTCCAGCCCAGGCAACATCCTGGTGAATCTCCTCTGCACCCTCTCTCATGCAATCACATCCTCCCTATAGTGTGGCGACCAGAACTGCACAGTACTACAGATGTGGCCTAACTAATGTTTTGTATAGCTCCATCATAACCTCCCTGCTCTTGTATTCAATGCCTTGACTAATAAAAGTATCCCATATGCCTTCTTAGCCACTTTATCTACCTGCCCTGCTGCCTTCAAGAATCTATGGACATACACATCAAGGTCCCTCTGATCCTCTGTACTTCATTGTGTATTCCCTTGCCTTGTTAGTCCACCCAAAATGCATCACCTCACACTTTTCAGGATTAAATTCCATCTACCAGCCCGTCTATATCATCATGTAGTCTGAGGCTTTCCTCCTCGCTATTTACCACACCGCCAATTTTCACATCATCCACAACTTACTGATCATACCTCCTACATTCATGTCTAGATCGTTAACGCACACCCCAAACAGCAAGGAACCCAGCACTGAACCCTGTGGTACACCACTGGACACAGACTTCCAGTCACAAAAAGAACCTTCAACCATCAACCTCTGCCTCATGCCACAAAGCTAATTTTGGATCAAATTTGCCAAATTGCCCTGGATCCCATGGGCTTTTACCTTCTTGATCAGTCTCTCATGCGAGACCTCATCAAAAGCCTTGCTTAAGTCCATGAAGGCGACATCAATTGCACTGCCCTTATCTGCACACCTATTCATCTCCTCGAAAAATTCAATCAAATTTGTTAAACATGATCACTCCCTGACCAGCCAAATTGCCTGTTTGTGCTGTAAAACTGTATGCAACTCAAATATAAACAGTTGGCTAATTCTAAAATACATGGCTTGCTAAGATTAAGTGAGAAATGTGGCCATAGCAGAACTCTGAGCACAGAGACGTAGGAATGTAGTAGCAGTACCTGGATTCTCCTCACGCTCAGGGAATTTGATCTGCACACTGTGATCCTTGGTGATTTGTTGCACATTCAAGCCTTTGGCACCCATCACCATCCTGTGGAACTTCTGTGGAATTATACACTCGATGGTTACCTGAGCTTCCTGTATCAAAGCAGAAATAGTAAATTAGTGTCAATAGAATATGCTTCAGCCTTTACTCCCACATGCAAGATGATGTCTCAGAGTGATTTATAACAAGGAAAAGGATATGCAGTATGGGTAAAGAGGGGGGTAAGAGCAAGGCTGGCTATGGCACCAATGTCAGGGTCAAATATTGTGACTTTGAATACTTTTTTGGGGGGGGGGGGGGGAAATGAAATTTAACCTTTAGTGCTAGCAATAAAGCGGTAGCAAACTGGTTCCTGACCAGTTACTTTACACCCAATGGTAAAAATGAACATTCAGTCCAGGGTAGAGGAAACGGAATGGAGAATATTAGAAGGTAGAAATTGTGAAATTGACAGTGTGGCAGAGGCAGCAAGAGGCAAAGAGAGTGTTAGAGAAGCAGAGGGTATATACACAGAATGAAGGCAGGGTGGGAGACCGTGGAAAAAATCTGAAACAAGCATGCAGCTGACACAATGGAGAGTTGATGAAGCTCAGAGTGGATATGAGGCAATGGGATTTTGTATGGTTGAGGCTGTGATGGGCTATTTTTAAACAAGTTGAAGCTTGTGTAGGGTCGATGCAGGAAGGCCAGCAGGGGCATTGCAGAAATCAGAGGTACTGATTGGAGTCAAAGACATCAACCTCAATTTTGTCAGCACTTTTATGAAAGACAGCTTATGATATGTGCACTGCCTGCTGAGACAGAGAGCTGGTAGGTCACCAGTTAGAGTCAAATTAGCAGATCGCCATTAGGATGGCAGTAAAAGGAGCTATAACAAGTTTATCTGAGACGTAAAAATTAGCCAAAACATTACAAAGTACATGATTCCCATTCAGTATTGGATAGTGTCAGGCATTGCTGATGTGACACTCCGCACACAGTAGCGTAGCGGAAGCATGCTGGGCCCATAACTCAAAAGTCGATGGATCAAAACCATCCCCTGCTATTTAGTCTTTGAATACTTTTAAAGGCAGAGCCAGGCAGATTCTTGATTAACAAGGGGATTAACAAGGGGGTGAATGGTTATCAGGGGTAGGCAGGAATGTGGATTTGAGGTTACATTCAGATCAGCCATGATCTTATTGAATGGCAGAGCAGGCACGAGGGGCCAAGTGGCCTAATCCTATTCTTAATTTGTATGACGCAAATGATGTTATTTGTTGGATTCTCTCCCGCTGGTCACAACACGTTACTAAACAAAATCGAGCTACAGAGGATACACATCACAGTATGGCATAGGCCAGGGTTACCCGAAATGCTACATCCCCAAGTACCATATTTCCTAATTTGCTTAGGGAGATAGGAATCGCTGGACAAGAAAAGACCAAGCAAGGTCTAGGTCAAGGCAAGAGGAGAGTCAGGACTTTTACAGTTTAAAATTTTGAGGAGGTTGTGTATATGAGAGTAGTGTAGTTGACGTAGTCTACATGGACCTCAGTAAGGCTTTTGACAAGGTCCCGCATGGGAGAATGGTCAAGGTGGTAAGAACCCATAGGGTCCAGGGCAATTTGGCAAATTGGATCCAAAATTGGCTTAGAGGCAGGAGGCAGAGGCTGATGGTCGAAGGTTGTTTTTCTGATTGGAAGCCTGTGATGAGTGGTGTACCGCAGGGATCAGTGCTGGGACCCTTGCTGTTTGTAGTGTACATTAATGATTTAAGCATGAATATAGGAGGTATGATCAGTAAGTAAGTTCGCAGGTGACATGAAAATTGGTGGTGTCGTAGGTAGTGAGGAGGAAAGCCTCACATTACAGGATGATATAGATGGGCTGGTAAGATGGGCAGGGCAGTTGCAAATGGAATTTAATCCTGATAAGTGAGAGGTGGTGCATTTTGGGAGGACTAACACGGCAAGGAAATATACAATGAATGGTAGGACTCTATGAAGTACAGAGGATCAGAGGGACCTTGGCGTACATGTCCACAGATCCCTGAAGGTAGGAGGGCAAGTAGATAGTGGTAAAGGCGGCATATGGGATACTTGCCTTTATTAGCCAAGGCATAGAATATAAGAGCAGGGAGGTTATGTTGGGGCTGTATAAAATGCTAGTTAAGCCACAGCTGGAGTACTGGAGTACTGTGTGCAGTTCTGGTCACCACACTATAGGAAGGATGTGATTGCAGAGGAGATTCACCAGGATGTTGCCTGGGCTGGAGCATTTCAGCTATGAAGAGAGACTGGATAAGCTAGGTATGTTTTCCTTAGAGCAGAGAAAGCTATGGGGGGACCTGATAGAGGTACACAAAATTATGGAGGGGCATAGATAGGAAGAAATGTTTCCCCTTAGCAGAGATGTCAATAACCAGGAGGAATAGATTGAAGGTAAAGGGCAGGAGGTTTAGAGGGTATTTGAGGAAACATTTTTCATCGAGGGCGGTTGGAATCTGGAACACACTGCCTGAAAGGGTGGTAAAGACAGGAACCTCACAACATTGAACAAGTATTTCAGCGAGTACTTGAAACGCCATAGCATACAGGGTTGCAGGCCAAGTGCTGGAAAATGGGATTAGAATAGATTAGGTGCTTGATGGCTGGCACAGACACAATGGGCCGAAGGGCCTGTTCCTGTGCTGTATAACTATGACTCTAAAACAACGAGAGGACAGGAGAGCTGGGATTTTCACAGTTGTAAACAGCGAGGGGAGAGGCGGGGTTTTCACAGTTGTAAACAGCGAGGGGAGAGGCGGGGTTTTCACAGTTGTAAACAGCGAGGGGAGAGGCGGGGTTTTCACAGTTGTAAACAGCGAGGGGAGAGGCGGGGTTTTCACAGTTGTAAACAGCGAGGGGAGAGGCGGGGTTTTCACAGTTGTAAACAGCGAGGGGAGAGGCGGGGTTTTCACAGTTTAAAACAGCGAGAGGAGAGGCGGGGTTTTCACAGTTTAAAACAGCGAGAGGAGAGCTGGGATTTTCACAGTTGTAAACAGCGAGGGGAGAGGCGGGGTTTTCAGAGTTTTAAATAGCGAGAGGTGAACCGGGAGCACACGGAGAGCAGATCTGTGAGAGCTGGGCAGGAGATAAAAACCAGCGACCTAGAGCCCCTTCAACCTGTCAGAGCCAATGGGTGACGTCACAGGAGAACAGGTAGGCGATTCATCTTGTGTTTCTTTTGATTGGCCAAGTGGTTTAAAATCAGGCGACATTATTACAGCTGAAGAGTACAGTTAAGAAATTCACTTTTGAAGTATTTAACATCCTAATTAATTAATTAAATAAGAATAGAGATGGCTGAGCAGGTGATATGTTGCAGCTGTAGTACGTGGGAGCTGGTGAACGCTGATGTGATCCATGGTGACCACATCTGCAGCAAGTGTTGGTGGCTCGAGAAACTTCGGCTCAGAGTTGATGAGCTGGAGTCAGAGCTGCGGACACTGCGACGCACCAGGGAGGGGGAGTGTTACCTGGGCACTGTTTCAGGAGGCAGTCACACCCCTTAGATTAATTACATCAAATTTGGTCCGTGGTCAGGGACAGGAGGGTGTGACTGCGAGTGAGGCAGGAATGGGGATCCAGAATTTAGCTTTGGAGGAGCCTCAGCCGGTGACCTTGCCCAATCGGTATGAGATTCTTGCTCCCAGTGTGGACGAGGGCACAGACCGCAGGGAGCATGAGTGAACTGACCACAGCACCATGGCACAGAGTACCATTCAAGTGTGGGGAGCAAAGAGAAATGTAGTGGTAATAGGGGATAGCATAGTTAAAGGGAACAGATACTGTTCTCTGCAGCAAAGACAGAGAATCCCGAAGGCTGTGTTGCCTACCTGGTGCCAAGGTTAAGGGCATCACTTCTGGGCTGGAGAGGAACTTAGAGTGGGAGGGGAAGGATCCAGTTGTCATGGTCCACATAGGTACCAACGACATAGGTAGGACTAGGAAAGAGGCTCTGCTGAGGGACTATGAGCAGCTTGGGGCTAAATTAAAAAGTAGAATCACAAAAGGTAGTAATCTCCAGATTACAATCCGAGCCATGTTCAGGTAGAGTAAATAAGACTAGAGAGATAAATGTGGGGCTCAATGGTTCGTGCGGGAGAAATGGGTTCCGGTTCATGTGGCACTGGCACCAGTATTAGGGAAGGAGAGAGCTGTTCCATTGGGACGGGCTTCATTTGAACCATGCTGGGACCAGTGTTTTGGTCAATTGTATAACTAAGGTTATAGATAGGACTTTAAACTTATTAGTTTGGGGGGGTGGGTACAATTGAAGGAAAGGGTGTTTAAAAAAATCAAGAAGAAACGAGACAGAGGTGCAGGGTAGTGAAGAGGTGAACGATAACCAAAGTGCGACAGGAAGGGGCAGAAATGTAAGCAGAAGAACGCAGCAGAAATGAGAACCAGAATGAGTAATAATGGTAAAAAGGCAAAGCTTAAAGCTCTTTATCTGAATGCATGCAGCATTTGCAGCAGGATAGATGAGTTGATGGCACAATGTAAATAAATGAATATGACTTCATAGCTATTACAGAGACACGTTTGCAGGATGACCAAAACTGGGAACTCAATATTCAAGGGTATTCGACATTCCAGAAAAATAAGCAAAAAGGAAAAGGAGGTGGGGTAGCTTTGTTAATAAAGAAGTGGTGAGTCGTGATATAGGGGTCATAGCTCATTGATGTGGAATCAGTTTGGGTAGAAATGAGGAATAGCAAGGGGGAGAAGTCACAGGTGGGAATCGTCTATAGGCCCCCAAAGAGTTGCCTCACTGCAGGACAAAGTACAAATCAGGAAATCATGAAGGCATGTAAGAAGGGTGCTACAATTGTTACGGGTGATTTTAATCTGCATATTGACTGGGCAAATCAGATTGGCAGGGGTAACATGGAAGACGAATTTGTAGAGTACATCAGGGATTGTTTCTTAGAGCAATGCGTTGCAGAACCTACCCAGGGACAGGCTGTTTTAGACCTAGTAATGCGTAATGAGGTAGGATTAATTAGAGATCTCGTAGTAAAGGATTCTCTTGTTGTGATCACTACCCCATGGCAGAATTTCAAATTCAATTTGAGAGCAAGCAACTCTGGACTCAAACCAGTGTCTGCAACTTAAATAAGGGCAATTAAAGAGGTATGAAGAAAGAGTTGTCTAAAGCGGGCTGGGAAAATAGTCTAAGGGGAAAGTCAGTGGATGAGCACTGGCAGACGTTTCATAACACTCAGCAACAATTTATCCCAATCAAAAAGGACTCGATGAAAAGGATGAACCACCATCAAGGAGAGTATCCAATCAAAACTACGGCATACAAAGTAGCAAAGACTAGTGGTAAGCCAGAGGACTGGGAATTTTTTTTTGGAACCAGCAGCGGATGACTAAAAAGCTAATAAAAAAAAGGGAGAAAATTGATTATGAAAGTAAATTGGCAAGAAATAGAAAAACAATCAGCAATAGTTTCTAGAGTATATTAAAAAAGCGGCTAAAGTGAATGTGGGACCCTTGGCCGATGCGACTGGGGAAATGATAATGGGGAACAGGGAAATGACATAATTTAAACCAATATTTTGCATCAGTCTTCATGGTGGAGGACACTATAAACATTCCAAAGATATCAGGTAAGCAAGGAGCTAATAGGAGGAAAGAGCTCGTAACAGTCTCTATCACGAAGGACAAAAGTATTTGACAAACGGGACTAAAGGCAGACAACTCGCCAGGACCTGATAGCCTGCATCCAAGGATTTTAAAGGAAGTGGCTGCAGAGATAGTGGAGGCGCTGGTCAAAATATTCGAGAACTCACTGGATTTCAGGAGGATCCCAGCGGATTGGAAAACCGCTAATGTAGCACCCCTGTTCAAGAAGGATGAGACACAAAAAGCAGGAAACTATAGGCCAGTCAGCCTAACATCTTCCGTTGGGGAAATGCTAGAATCCATTATTAAGGAAGAAATAGCAGAACATTTAGAAAAGCTTAAAGCAATCAAACAGAGTCAACATGGTTTTGTTAAAGGGAAATCATGTTTGACTAATTTGCTAGAGTTCTTTGAGGATATAACAAGCAGAGTTGCTAAAGGGGAACTGGTAGATGTAGTGTATTTGGATTTCCAGAAGGCATTCGTTAAGGTGCCACATAAAAAGGTTATTGCACAAAAAGGAGCTCACGGTATTGGGGATAATGTATTAGCCTGGAGTGAGGACTGGTTAACACACAGGAGACAGACAGGATTAATGGGTCTTTTTCAGGTTGGAGACACGTAACTAACGGAGTGCCACAAGGGTCAGTCCTTGGGCCTCAATTATTTACTATCAATATTAATGACGGGGGAGGGGGCAAAGTGTAATGTTTTCAAATTTGCTGACAATACAAAAATAGGTAGGAGGGCATGTTGTGATGAGGACATAAGGACTCTGCCAGAGGATATAGACAGGTTGAGTTGAATGGGCAAAAAAAAAACTTGGCAGATGGAGTTTAATGTAGTAAAGTGTGAGGTCTTGCACTTGGTAGGAAAAAATCAAAAGGCAGACTATTATTTAATTGGAGAGAGACTCCCAAAACAGTGCAGCACAGAGGGACCTGGGCATTCTTGTGCATGAAACAAAAAGTTAGCACGCAGATGCAGCAAGTAATTAAGGCGGCAAATGGAATTTTGGCCTATATCGCTAGGGGGTTGGAGTTTTAAAATAGGGCTGTCGTGTTACAACTATACAGGGTGTTGGTGAGGCCACACCTGGAGTACTGTGTACAGTTTTGGTCCCTGGATTTAAGAAAGGATATACTGGTATTGGAAGTGGTTCAAAATAGATTCACTAGGCTGATTCCTGGGATGAAGGGGATAACATCATCAAGGACAGCTAAACAGGTTAGGCCTTTATTCATTAAGAGTTTAGAAGAATGAGGGGTGATCTTATTGAAACATACAAGATTCTGAGGGGGCTTGACAGGGTAGATGTTGAGGTGATGTTTCCACTAGTGGGGGAATCTCAAACAGGAGCACATCGTTTTAAATGAGTGCCCCCTTATTCTGTAACTGAGATGTGAAGAGAGGGTAGTGAATATCTGGAATTCTCTACCCAGAGAGTGGTGGAGGCTAGATCACTGAAAGTATTTAAAAAAAGGGGAGGTAGATAGATTTTTGAAATATCAGGGAGTTGAGGGTTATGAGGAGCTGGCTTGAAAGAGGAGTTGAGGCCTGGGGCAGATCGGCCATGATCTTATTGAATGGTGGGACAGGACTGCCCTATCTGATGGCTTACTCCTGCTCCTATTTCTTATGTTCTTAGTTAGTGCACCCTCCATCATCCTGGTACTCACATGACAAGTGCTGTGCTATTCAATTTATCCTCAACGCCTGTCTAACTGACAGGGATAAGAGATGTCACTGGACCCTACTATAACTGATCAATGTATTTGTGTGGTCAAACAGTTGTGATTCCAGTGAACGCCTGACCACCTAATCTGAGTACAACAGATAGTTTTTAATCTTTTATTCTGAGATAGCCTCAAGGGGAATTTAAAGATACCCCTTAGTGGCATTATTACCAGCAGGCAACCAGTCTGGATCATGAAGTGATAGGGGATAGAACATAAGAAATAAGAGAAGTGGGCCATTCAACCCTTTGAGCCTGCTCAAATAGGTCAGTTAACTCCATAATGCAAAGCCATTAAGGAGGGTGCAGAAAAAAATTCACAATAATGGTTCCAGGGATGAGGAATTTCAGTTACATGGATAGACTGGAGTAACTGGGCTGTTCTTGGAGAAGAAATCAAGAGGAGATTTGATAGAAGTGTTCAAAATTATGAGGGGTCAGGACAGAGTAGATAGGGTTCCCATTGGAAGGGTCAAGAACCAGAGGACACAGATTTAAAATGATTGGCAAAAGTAGTAATGGTGGCATGAAGAAAACATATGCTGCTTGTGGCTAGGTTCTGTAATGCAATGCCCGAGAGCGTGGTGGAGGCAGAATCAATCAAAGCCTTCAAAAGAGAATTGGATTATCTGGAGGGAAAATGTTTGCAGGGCTACGGGGAAAAAGGTGTACGTAATGAGCTGAGTAGCTCCTAGGAGAGACAGCATGGACACGGCCTCCTTTTGTGCTACAACCATTCTATGAATCTATGCTTAATGGCATATGCCACACAAAAGGAAATGTGGCTCAAGGGTTAGTTTTACATCGAGAGTTAGCTCAGGGGAAGAACCCTTCATTGTGTTCAATTCCAAATACCAGTAAAATCTCTGTTATCCGGCATGTTCCAGGAATGGGAGGCGCTGGTTAATCTAGAATGCCAGTTAACTAAGGTGCAAGATGAATTCACGTTTTCAATCCAATAGGAAAGCTCCTGATATTGTCCAGAGAGTGGCAGGGTGTTGAGTCTCGAGAGAGACGCATACGAATAGAGCGAGCGCAGCACCGGGGAAAATGGTGCTGCAGAACAGCGAGAGGCTGAGACCGGAGCAAGGGCAGGCCACCGAAAACAACTACCTGAGTTTTACAATATCAATTATGTGAGTGTGATGGGAAGCAGTGAAGATAATCATTCAGCAACAAGTATTAGCACCAACTTCTGAGGCATGAGAAACATGTCCAGTCAAAAAACAGACCCCGATTCTGATTATAACAGTGTGCCAGCTGGTACTGCACCGGATAACAGAAATTTTACTGTCAATAGTAAAATTTGCAATTTCTATAAAATCTACAGCTTGTACGGCCACTATTCATTGAAGTGTTGAACTGCTGATAAATTTGTATCGCATTTTATACCCTTGCCCTGTTCCAAAGGAGTGCAGATTCTTCTGTCTCTTGGAGGAAAATGCCATTTGGTGGCATGTGGTATAGTCCAGCCAGCCAGAGGGAAAGGTTCTCTCTGCTCAACCTCATTACTCAGATATGAGAAGGTACATGGTGGTTCATTGTGGATGCAAGATATGGTTAGAAGAATTACATATGACACTGAATCCAATGAGAATATCTGGTGTAAAACCCTCCAAAATACACAGAGAGGGACGGCAGTGTTGGGCTGGGCTAGGCTGAGTGGCAACGCCCTTCACTTGGAGATTGGAGAACTGCCAGCATCCACTGAATTGGACCTTAACATGGTCAGGAGAGGAAGGCAGGAACAAATTCCCTCCGAGCATTCACTCAAAAGGAGACTGGTACAATAACGAAATAACTAATTAAAGGCAGGGTGACATCACAATATTTGCATGCCTTTACTCAGATCATTCCAGTCTCAAGCCACATTAAGCTGCTAGATTCAGGCTCAGATACGACAGGACTTTGCAATCCCACTTAATACAAGGAGGATTTCTTTGCAAGTTTTCAGAAATGGGCACCAGCTATTATGTAATAATGGAATTGATCGTGGAATAATTTGAATCAAACCCAACACTTGGTATGCATAGCACCTCAATGGGATTTTATAATTATTGCCAGGATGACAGATTAAAGGTATCAATAAATGAGAATATTGCGCACTCATTCATACCAGATCTTCGATAATCTCCTGCATGCGTTTCTTGGCAGCCTCCACGCAATCTTTGGCACCCTTCAATGTCACCTTGTCACTCTGTGTTCCAGTACGAGGGAAGCTGACCATCACACCACCATATTCATCGGCAATTTCCCGCAAAACCTGCCCTCGGCGTATCACAAAGTATCGGTGATGTTTGGGGTCAACGGTCATTGCATCCTCTATAACATTGTCCTGCAAGGGAAAGAAATGAGGCGAAAAGCAAATGAAGAATCATCTGTTCTCATGACCCACACATTACTGCAATGTGTCTAGTTCTGGGCAACAAGCCGCCCGTGTTAGAGATTAAAAAATAGTCAAGGAATTCATTTTACACCAAGAATCATTTATACTATATTCCATTTTATATTGGTTTCTGCTAAAACAGCTGACAATATCTATAGGGAAACTACAGTCTGCTTACATTTGGATTCACATTTTCACATCCAACTGGAGACTCAAGTTCTTTTACCCATTATCATATTTAGGCACGGTCACAGTCTGTGTTGACCATCTCACATCCGGCAGCTTCCGCCCGCGCTGCCTCCCTTTTCAGGGGATGCCTCTTACTTTGGGTCTCCTCTTGAGCCCCCTACTGGAGGGTTTTCGTCCTACATCCTGTTCTGGTAACTGACCAATGAGAACTGGTTTGAGCAATAGTTCAGTGCGATATACTACTAATTCACACAGACCATGCTTGCTCCTCAGCCAATGCTATTTTAAGCAGTTCTCAGTTAGAGCATAACTGGTCTCAGCATCGCTGGACAAGGCAGAGAAATCACTATCTAACCTCCTGTGGAGGAGACATGGAAGTTACAGGGTAGGTCTAGGTAGTGATGGCCTCTAGGAGTGGAAGGTATAGGAACAAGAGTCAACCAGACAGCCCCTTGAGCCTGCTTCACCATTCAATAAGATCGCAGCTAATCTTTCACCTCAACTCCACTGTCCTGCCTCATCCCTTGATTTATTTAGAATTCAAAAATCTATCAATCTCACACTTGAATATATGCAACAATTAAGCATCCACAGCTCTTTGGGCAGAGAATTTCAAAGATTCACAATTTTGAATGAAAAAAAAAAATCTCCTTATCTCAAGGCTGAATAAGCATCCTCTGTCACAGCTCACAAAACAGAAATGGGAACTTGGGTGAAGCATTTGATGGTTGGTGGGGATGGGGGGAGAAAGAGGGGGGGGCGGTGAGGAAACTGCACCAAAAGAATTGCACCCCACCACAAGTTAGTACCTGTGGGAGAATAACTTCCTGCGATTGTTTATTTTGTTAGTGTCCAGTCTAAGGCAGAGCAAGTCTTACCAGGTTCTTTATTAGGATTTCCAGTTCTTTCTGAGCCTCTTTGACAGCTTCCTCCGTACCTACGATGGTGATCAGCTCTTGATCTTTATCATCTGCTGTAGGGAAAATTATCCGAGCTCCAGTGTTATCCCGCACCTTACGGATGTTGGCACCACCACGTCCAATCAGGAACTTGTGGTACTCTGGCTTGGCGCGCAGCTCACTGGTATGGTTCTTGATTTGCTGTATAAAGAAATGCACATTATTTAATGATGGAATTGTTCCATTTTTGGGTGGTGGTACTGGGCGACAGGAGTGATGGGGAGCAGATCCAAGATCTATTAAACCCCAGAATAAAGACAGAAATGATTCAGATCCAAAGTAGGAGAGATAATTCACTGGGTACAACTTTGCCACAGATCAGTTACCTTCAACTCCAGAATATTGCAGCCTTTACATACCACATTATTTTATTGGTACTCTGTTACTACTGCTTCCCATTCAACCTTCTCTACTCCTTTAAAGTTCTAATTGTCGGGCCTTGTGCTTTTTGCCATCGCCACAACCTCAGTGTTGACATTAAGATTGCCAGCATGCTTGGTCCCCTCCCTCAGGGTTTCAAAACTAATTCCATGCCCTCTCCAATCCTTCTTTCTCTCTGGAATCCACTAGTTTTTAAAAGAGTCAAACTTGGCATTGCATATTCATAATGTCCTGATTTACCTCCATTTTCTCTGGAACTTTCAGAATCTAGATGCTGGCAGCTCTAATCATATATGTGGTTTAATTGAGAAACAAAGAACTTAAAAAATAGGAGTAGGGATAGGTCATTTGGCCCTTCGAGCCTGCTTTGCCATTCAATAAGATCGTGGCTTCAACTTCACTTTACTGCCTACCCTCCCTAATCCTTGTAAATCAAGGAAATCGGTTTAACCCAACCTTAAATTTATTCAATGACACACCACAACTGCTCTTTGGGGTAGAGAATTTCAAAGATAAACAACCCTCCAAGAGAAGAAATAAGGACCCTTATTCTGAAATTGTGCCCAATTTCCAGATTCCCCTGAGGAGTAACATCCTCTCAAGTGAGTCAATCAGTACTCTGTCAATCCCCCTCAGAATCTTATATGTTTCAATAAGAGCATTCATTTTTCTAAACTCAAAAAAAGGAGTATAGGCACAAACTGATTACTGTTCCTTTAAAGCATGCTGACTCTGATTATATTATGACTTTTGAAATGTCCTGCTACTACTCAATCCCAATCACAGATATTAGGGTCACAGGTCTATAGTTTCCTGATTTCTTTGTCTCCGTCCTTTCTCAAAAAAGGGCATTACAAATGGGGTTTTTCAA
This sequence comes from Cetorhinus maximus, assembly GCF_964194155.1. NCBI lineage: Eukaryota > Metazoa > Chordata > Chondrichthyes > Lamniformes > Cetorhinidae > Cetorhinus > Cetorhinus maximus. Next base: position 11,694,312 of record NC_135897.1, read on the forward strand.
TCTGCTGGGGTCTTCACAAAATCCAGGGAATTTTGGAATATTACAACCAAAGCATCCACCATCTCTGCAGCCACAACCTTTAAGACCACAGGATGTAAGCCATTAGTTTTCTTAGTACTTTTTCCTTTAGTGATCATGAGTTTCTTCCTCCCTTTTGTCCCTTGATTTTCTACTATTCTTAGTATGTTTTTTTTCGTGTCCTCCACCGTGAAGGCTGATACAAAATACTTGTTCAAAGTTTCTGCCATTTCCTTGTTTCCTTATATCAATTCCCCAGTCTCATCCTCTAAGGAACCAATGTTTACTTTGGCTACTCTCTTCCTTTTTATCTACTTGTAGAAGCTCTTACTGTCTGTTCTTACAAATAGTTTATTCCCATGTTCTAATTTCACCCTTATTTTAAAGTTATCTTTTGCTGATCTCTAATATTTTCCCAACCTTCTGGCCTATTACTAATCTTTGTATCATTGCAAATCTTTTTTTACTTTGACACCACCCTTAACTTCCTTAGTTAGCCACAGCTGGTTCAACCTTCTTGCAGAATCTCTCTTTCTCAATACATACCTCCTTAAATGCCTGCTGTTTATGTACCATATCATTTTTTCCCCCAGTCTACTTTGGCCAGCTGTTTTCATCTCTTTGTAATTGCCTTTATTCAAGGCACTAGTTTCAGACCCAAAGTTTCTTAGAATTTCACGTTCAACTTAAGGGTGAGAAACTATCAAAGGACATGACAGATTTTGAACAAATATTTTGTGTCCGTCTTCAAAGCAGAGGACACCAAAAGCCATCCAAGAATAACAGAAAAATCAAGAAACAAACAGGGGGAGGAACTTAAAGCAATCAGGAGAGGAAAAATCTTTTACTATGAGACAATTAATTAATTTTGTCTCATTACACATTATCAGATCTAAAATAGCCTGTTCTGGTTGGTTCCAGAACGTATTGTTATAACAAAATGTCCTAAATATGAACTCATCCCCAACAGTTGCCAATCTACAAGATGACTAAAACTTCCGACGATTATTACAGCACCTTTCTTATAGGCCTCTGCAATTTTGAGATTTATACTCCGTCCTACAAGGTAACTAATGTTAGGGGGCTGATAAAAACTACTCCCACCAGTGACTTCTTTCCCTTGCTATTTGTTATCTCCACCCAAACTGGTTCTACATCTTGATCTTTTGAACCAAGATTATTACTCATTATTGCACTGATCTGTGCTAAGAAGGTCAAGTTGCTGAAATCAGCAATGCTGTCAGGTGAAAAATGTTTCATAACAATGACCCATTTCCATTGTGAAAGTCGTTCTGCGTTCAACCATTCAACAGTTTGCATGAAGGTCAATGTTTTCATTTTAAATCAGACACTCAGTAGAATCCCAAGGGTTCAGTCAACCATAAAAGAGGAAGGAAAAGCAAATTACTATATTCACTGATTACAAGCAAAATGCAGCATAAGAGGGTTGTGTTCATTGACTCGCAGCTACTCCAGTGGAGGGGTGTTTAGGAATGGTAACTGTCAGCCTGTGCAAATCATCAATGCAATTTCCGAGTTACTATGTAGAAACACTCCCAACGATGTTTCAAGGATCTTGTATTTGCTTTTCCAGATTAAGTCAGCAGTTATTTGTTTCATATGTCCTATGGCTTATGTAACTTGTGTAAATTATTTATTGGTTGGCCTATGTCCTTCCTAGGCCAACAGTAGGCAAGTGATCAGAATCAGGTCTTAGATCATAAAAAAGACAGGCCGTAATTATACAATCCCTTTCACTGCCTCAGGGGATCACAAAGCTCCATTCACCTAATTAATTATTTTTGAAGTGAGTTGTAATATAGGAAACATGTTCAGCCAATTTACACACAGCAAGGTTCCAAAAGCAGCAATGAAATTGATCAGGTCATCTGTTTTTAGGTATTGGTTGTGGCTACAAGAACAGATCAGAGGCTGGGAATTCTGCAGTGAGTAACTCACCTCCTGACTCCTCAAAGCCTGTCCACCTCTACAAGACACAAGTTAGGAGTGTGATGGAATTCTCCCCAACTTGCCAGGACGAGTGCAGCAACAATCAAGAAGCTCGATACAAGCCAGGACAAAGCAGCCCACTTGACTGGCACCCCATCCACCGCCTTCAACATTCACTCCCTCCACCACTGGCAGGAGTATGTACCGTCTACAAGATGCACTGCAGCAACTGACCAAGGCTCCTTAGACAGTATCTTTCAAACTTATTACCTCTACTACCTAGAAGGACAAGGACAGCAGGTGCATGGAGACACCACCTGCAAGTTCCCCATCATTCTACTTGGAACTATATCGCTGCTCCTCCACTGTCGCTGGGTCAAAACAAACAGCACTGTAGGTGTACCTACACCACATGGCCTGCAGTGGTTCAAGAAGGCAGCTCACCACCACCTTCACAAGGGCAATTAGGGATGGCAATAAATGCTGGCCTAGCCACTGATGCCCACATCCTGTGAACAAGTATAAAAAAATTAACCAGGATACTGAAGAGAAAGAGTGCCATAAGATTGTTTATGCTCACCCAAGGGCCAATGGGCTTTTGTTTAACATCTCATCTGAAAGATGGCATCTCCAACAGTATGGTACTCCCCTAGTACGGCACTGGAGTGTCAGCCTCGATTACAAGCTCAAATCTCTAGCATGGGACTTGAACCCAAAACCTTGGCGAGAATGATACCCAATGAGCCATGGCTGACAGCTCATGCCTGGATGAAGGAGCACAATGATGTTCTAGAGTATTTCACCCACATTTCTTTATAGTATCTCTCCTTCCCTCTTCTAATCACACCCAAGATTGGCAACTCAAGCGTGTTCTAAAAAGAACGGTGTACAACGTGGTACAGTGGCACCCCCACTTTATAATGGCAAAAAAGTACAAAAGAAAATACTGCTGGATGCTGAAAATCTGAAATAAAGTAGAAAATGCTGGAAACGGAAATCCAAAATATTCCAATGAAAGGTTTCTCACTTGAAACATTAACTGTTTCTTTCTCTATGAATGCTGCCAGCTCTCCACGATTCTGCATGACCTGCTGAGTATTTCCAGCATTTTCTGTTTTTATAGCACAAAAGTACCTTTTCTTCAGCCAAGTGAAGGAGCTGTTTCTTGGCCTTGTCAACCTCCTCAGTAGATCCCCTGATGGTGACTGTATCACTGCCTGACCCTTCAGTAGGGAAGTGGATGTGCACTCCTCCGCACTCTTCCATGATGGAACGGACAAAGCGACCCTTTGCACCAATCAGAGAATTGTGGAGTTTGGCAGGAATGCAAACTTCAACTTCTGTGATGTTGGCCTGGAGTGTATAAAAAAAAACGTTAATATTGATGAAAAATTCTATTTGGAGCGAATTCTTATACTTGTTAACAAACTAAAGAAACAAATGTTGGGGGATGGATTCAAAGTATCCAGTGTAGGCAAAGAAAGCTTACTCGTCATCAGTCCTGGCTGGATTTAAACCTGGTCCAAAGAATGAAAACTCATTCGCTGTCCAGTCTCCCCTGCCCTTTGCTCCCCTAACACAATGGTAGTAGTTGATGTTATTGCTGGCTGGGGAATTTAGAACAGCAGGTCACAATCTCAGAGTAATGGTTCGGCCATTTAGGACTGAGATGAGGAAAAGATATTTTTAGTCAAAAGTTTGTGAATCTTTTGAATTCTCTGCCCCAAGAACAGTGGTTGCTCAGTCACTAAGTATATTCAACACAGAGATCAATAGTTTTTTGGGTACTAAGGAATATGGGGGGGATAGGGTAGGAAGTTGGAGTTGAGGGAGATGATAAGCCAGGGTCTTGTTGAATGGCAGAGCAGGCTTGAAGGGCCAAATAGCCTACTCATAATCAAAGAATGGTTACAGCACAGGAGGCCATTTGCCAGTTGATTCCCTGCCAGATCTCTGCAACAGCAATTTAGCTAGTCCCAAACCCCCGCCCTTTCCCCATAGCCCTGCATTTTATCCCCCCTCTTCAGTTATGTCATTTGCAAATTTGAAATTATGCCAGTCCACTCAAATCTAAGCCATTAATATACATCAAGAAAAGCAGCAGTCCTGGTACTGACCTCATGGAACCCCACTGTAAAACTTCCTCCAGATTAAAAAAACAACTGTTCATCACTTCTCTCTGTTTCATGTCACTCAGCCAACTTTGTATTTTTTGCTGCAACTGTCTCTTTTATTCCATGGGCTTCAACTTGTGTTAGCAATTGTGGGCATTTTATCAAACGCCTTTTGGAAGTATATATAGACCACATCAATCACATTATGCTCACAACCTTCTCTATTACCCTCTATTATTTCAAAAAACTCAAATCTAGTTAAACTCCTGCTCCTATTTTTTTTTATGCTGATCTTTCAAAAGCAATGCAACTTTGCACAGATAGCTTCAAAGTTTTGGGGTGGGAGGAAAAGGAAAACATCACAAGATTCCTTTGTCCACAGGTACTATGGTCAGATGAGCAGTTCAGAGTGGCATTCACCGATAGAGCACTTTTCTACACCCTGCAATCAATACTGTTCTGTGATTGCTTACCATAACACAAAGGAGCAGCTCCCACGTAGGCCATTCTCAATTTTTTCCCTCCCTAGTGAAAGTAGCACAAGTCTGCCCAAAGCCTCATCTGAGTTCAGCTCTTGCCCACCAAGTTCCCAGATAAAATTAATGAAGCTTTTCAAAATCATGTGTTGAATGTGGAAACACCAACCCTCTGCTTCAATCAACTAAATCAGTTCTCTTGTACTAAAGTTAAACCCTGCTCTCAAAACGTTGGGAGTGAAGGTGACAATTCCATCTGTCCTCAAACTTTTCAACAATGCCAGCCCTTGCCCCCAACACCCCCCCAGACCACCCACCACCTATTTTGCTCCCAGGGTGGCTAAGCATTACAAGCAACAGAACAATTGTTTGTGGAATCATCTTGGAATTTCTCTTCAGGGGTTTATACAGTTTAAAAACCTGGCTGTATAGAGTAATAGCGGGAGAAAATATCACCTCAGACAAAAAAAAAGTATGAATCTCCTCTTGCGAAAAAAGCTAAACGAATGCACTGTAAACTAGCTGAAAGCAATTCATACCAATTCCTTCTGGATGGCCAGGATCCTGCTGCGAGCCACTTCACAGTTGGATTTCTTTCCTGTAATAACGATCATCTCAGAATTGCTGTTTTCTGCTGGCAAATCAATCTTTGTATTAGTTTCCTCACGGATCTGGAAAGAATAGAAAAACAATGAGCAAATCTCTTGAAGTTCAGGAGAACTCTTCCTAGTTTTGGAAGCCAAGACTGACGGCCATCATCATGGGAACATAATAAACATTTCTCACTAGACACAACAGGGCTGGCGATGCTCCTCAGGAAAGGGTTGTATTATGACATCCAAATAGTAAGTGCCTAGTCGATGACTCATTGGACATTAGATTAAATCCTTGTAAATTTAAAGTAAGGCTAAAATTACTTATAGCTAGGTTTCTTATTTGAAACTGGGTCTTCTCCATTTGTGCTCAGGAGATGCTGAAATTGTGAAAAGTCAACAGGCTTTTGGCCACATTTTTCTAAGTCAGAGCTAGGAGATTGGACAGATAGGGACAAACCCTTACTCCCAAAGAGAAAATTCTATTCTCTAAATTATAGCGCAAAAAAAAAGCTTAAAAAGTCAACATTTCTCAACAACGCAAGGCTGGAATGAATGCAAGAATAGTTCATCCTTCTGTGTCAGCGCTATATAGTTTGGCACTGAACCCTGCTCAGCAGGAAGATTTGATCCCTTGTTACCAGATTGCCCAACATTAATCTCAAGGCAATGACAAAATTGGTTTTTTTGGCATTATAGGTTCTAGTAAGCGGATGAAGCAGGAAAGATCAATAGAAAGAAAAAAGGAGGGAAGAAATACAGGCAAGAAATAAAGAATATTTAAATAGCACCTTCATGTCCCTAGTAGAAACACTGGATGCCAGACTTGAGAATATTTCAGACAACAATTTTTAATACTTTCATAGATATTAAATAGCTCATGTTGCATCACACTTCATGTAGCATTTTTTCCATTGCATTTCATTGATTACAAGCTTATTGTAACAAAATAGCAGTGAGGAACACCCTGGGAGATCTGATTAATAAATATTTAGATATAGACAAAGAATAAATAGGCAAAAGCATCAGTCCATTTTAATCAATCGCAATTTGACAGCGAGCCTGTAAGGGGATATTAGCACAGGAGGCCAAAAACTTGATCAAAATCTTCGGGTTTTAAAGGAGCATCTTAAAAGGGGGAAAGAGATGGAAAGGCAGAGAAGTTTTGGGAAGGAATTCAAAGCTTAGGGCCTGAAGGTGCAGCCACCAGTGGTGGGGCAATTAAAGTTAGGGATGCACAAGAATCCAAGAGGTTTGTAGAACAGGAAGTAGAGGGAGGCCATGGAGGGATTTGAACACTAGGATAAGCTATTAGATTGCTTAGGCACAGTAAATACAGCAGATAGGGACAGAGGATTGCATGCCCCTAACAAAGTCTGCTCAATTTTCTGTCCATCAATTTAAAGGTGTAAAACTGGACAAAGTCATGAATTTCACTCCACACTCAGAATATTCAATGTCTAGAAGTGGACTTTTGCCCCAGACAAGGCATGAATATTAACAGAGCAGTTTAAAGACTTTGTGTTACAGATAAAATCCCAACTAAAAATAGCCTGGATTGCTGGTAATATGCATCATATGTTTGGTAGTTATCCAATGCTTTATGCAGAATTGGTGATATAATCCAGTGCCTGCTCATCTTTGGAGAGTTGGGTTACTTCCATGAAGTGGAATTAGACATTAATAAGATATGATGTCAGTGATTCACATCCAGTCTAAAAATCCTCCTACACGCTAATAAATCCAATGTTGTAACATACAATGATTGTCGCTGAACCTGGTCCTTCACTCAAGATTTTCCAAGGAAATTAAACCAGGAAAGGTGCAAGCTGCAGAGATCCCATCCACTGATTGAATGAACTTATAGTTCCACAATTCTTTGATGCAAGGCCCATATACAATTTTATGTTGATAATGGTCAAGGAATAAAAAAGTAGAGAAATGACATTTCACAGGCAATGTTCTGGTTGAGTATTAGTAGAATACTTTTCTGCTACAAGGGTTTATTTAATGTCTCTTCTCAACTAATTTTCACTAGCACTGTATAAGTCTTTAGTTGGTAATGTTGATATAACTGTCTAAGGTAGACATCTTGCATTCTTCTCATTGTGCCTAAATAGATTAACCATCCACTGAACCCTAGGGCATAAAGTTTGATCTAGCAACAATACAACTTAGCAAGGACCTTACTGAGAAACCCATCTGATCGCTTCAAGAAAGCAAGACAACTGCATATGGTGTCGAGTGTACTTGCAGTCATTTCAAAAGCTGCCAGCATAAATGAAGGCTGGCAATTTGGGCAATAAAGGAAAAAAGTCGTTAGCTGCTTCAAGTTACTTCTTCTCACCTGTGCCAAAATGGTCCGTCAGATAGGAGCATCAACCTTAAATTACCTTAGGTGTCAATCCAATACTGCAGTTATAGGTAAGTTTTTAAAAAAAAAACTTCTTGAGGTAGCCTATAACTCCCTCAAGCTCACATTAGCAGCTGTGATGCAGAATGATGCAAAGGTCAGATGCCAAAGAATACCCCTGCATCTATTGTGTGGTTTCATGAAGGCTGTTATTTAAACAGAACTCCAAGTCTATCCATTAGGTTAATGCAATTCACCCAGTCTTCTTAATTGGTCTGGAGTGATATCAAAAGCTTTAATTTTATAAGAAAACAACATTGCTGCTGCCAGACCACTGAATGCTCCCCTCCTTCCTTCAAAATCAATTATTAGAACTTCCCAATATAAACAAGGCTTTCTCCTATTATCTTGCTCTCCGGCTTGATTTCTCTTTTACCCGTTTCTTTCTTGTAGACAAAGGGTCACCACACACATACCTTCTTGATATTTGCTCCTCCTTTTCCAATGATATTTTTGTGAAACTGCTTGAAGATGGGCACGGAAACAGAATAGCTATTCTCCACCTAAATTTAAAGAGAAAGTGGAAGACAAATCAATAGTAACACCAGTGAAATGCCCACACACAAGACATTGCTTTGGCCAGGAATAATACATACATTCCAACTCAGGCCTTTCCCAAACTACTAAAATAATGGAAGCTTGAGAGCCCCAGGTGGCATCCGAGAACCCCAGCTTCTAACATGTAGCAAGGCATTGGAGAGAGTACAGAGGAGATTCACAAGAATGATTCCAAGGATAAAGAACTGGAGCTATGAGAACAGATTGGACTCTTTTCCTTGGAGAAAAAAAGGCTGAGAGGAGACTTGATAGAGATATTCAAAATCAAGAGCGGTATGGACAGGGTAAACAGTGAAAAACTGTTCCCACTCAAGAGAGCATCAAGAACTAGGAAGGCATAGATTCAAAATAATTGGCAAAAGGAGTAAATGTGGTACGAGAAAAAACTTTTTCACCCAGAGGGTGATTGGAGTCTGGAACAAACTTCCAGAAAGGGTGGTGGAGGCATGTTCGATCAAGGTATTCAAAAGGGAATTGAAAAGAAAGAATGAATGTGCAAGGTTACAGGTATAAGGCAGGGGAGTGGGACTGGGTGGAATGCTCTTTCAGAGAGCCAGTGCAGACTTGATAGGCTGAATGGCCTCCTTCTGCACGGTAAAGATTCTGTGATACTGTTTTTTGCTACATTGGTTAAATGACTTGCAATCTCAGGAGCGAGCACTTGTTTTCCTGTGATATCCAGCATTTCACACATTGATGTACTAACAAGGGAGGTCACTGTGGCTTTCAAGTCTTCTCCTTCACTATAGCTGGGACAAAATCCTGGAACATCTCCCTCATAGCACTGTGTGGTTGTACCTATGCCAGATGGACTGCAACGGTTCAAGAGTAGTTGACCTTCTCAAGGACAATTAGGGATGATCAATAAATGCTGGTCGTGACAGCAACGCTCACATGCTAAGATTTTAAAAAGATGCGAAACCATCCCACTACTAATCTTTCTACCAGACTGATTAACCCTGCAGCACAACGCTCCCTTGCTCCACCCCACTCATGCCTCATGGCAGAGGATATACACTTTTCAATATCCAACACTGTGCAGGCCTTGCTTTGTGCATGGTAAAGACTATCCTTCCCCCTCTACAGTCTTCCCAGGCCTGCCCTTCATCTTATTGCATTGTGCAGCCACTTACCAGTTCAGCCACGATTTTCTGCAGGAACTTGGCACATTTTTCTACCTCATTTTTGGGGCCACGCAACTGCACAATGTCACTCTTTTGACTTGGATCCGGGAAATTAATAACGACCTAATTTGGGGGGAGTTACATTCAGACAGTCAATACAGCAGGCATCCAAACATGCAAATTAGAACAGAAAACCAGGTTGATCAAAATTACAGCTCCTTGCATGGTTACCTCAGGGAACTTGTCACGGATCTCCTTGACCTTCTCTCCCTTCTGGCCAATGATTGTACGATGAAAACGATGCTCAATGATCAAATCCTTGGAGCGTTCATTTTCCTGTGAATCATAAAGATGTTTTCAATCGTTAAGAACAGACTGTGAAATCATTATTTATTGCCTTCAACTGTCCTCTCAATACTGAAATGCATAGGGTTCACTTCAATGACTGGGGACCGGAGCACTAGGCAGATCCTAGATCTGATGCCTGCTCCGTGCTGAGTTCGCTGAAGCAGGAGTATAGATGAGACAATTGGTCTCAGGTGTCCCACTGGGGGGGCGGGGGGGAAATAATGGCATTCCTAGTCCTGACAACTCTAGTAACACCTAATAGAAGCACACCAAAGCAGAGACAGCCTTACACTGCATTATCTGAACTGGTCAAAGCAGAACTATTTTATTATCTAACTTGCATTGATGTGAGTGTGCTAGATGGCAACATTGTGTGCCAAGAAAAAAAAAAGTTCCCTTCCAGAACTGATACTCTGAACATAAAAGGCCAACAAGCTACTTTCACTGTAGTAACTCTCGTGCTCAACTCCGTTCACAGCAGGCTTATAGGCAATACTGAACTCTCATTAGAAAGATTACAAATTTCCTCTATTGGGTCAATGTACAATGTGATGTGATATAATACCAGACAGACCAAAAAGTCTAAGAATTTGATGCACAGTCTATTTTGAGTCAGCAGATCTTAGCCAAATCAGCAATTGGGGTGCTAACTGGCCTCAGCCAATTGGACTAGTGACCAAGAAACCATCCAATGCTTCCAGTCCCAATCACCATCAAATAATCCTTCTTTGCATGCCGCTATTGAGTGATGGTGGGGTAGCTGTGAAGTCTTCCACGGCCAGATAGGATGCCAATATTCCATAAGACATAGGAGCAGAAATAAGGCCATTAGGCCCATCGAGTCTGCTCCGCCATTCAATCGTGGCTGATAAGTTTCTCAACCCCATTCTCCCACCTTCTCCCCTTCCCAATCAAGAACCCATCTATTTCGGTCTTAAATACACTCAATGACCTGGCCTCCACAGCCTTCTGTGGCAATGAATTCCATAGATTCACCACTCTCTGGCTAAAGAAGTTTCTCCTCATCTCTGTTCTAAAAGGTCTTCCCTTTACTCTGAGGCTGTGCCCTCGGGTCCTAGTCTCTCCTACTAATGGAAACATCTTCCCCATGTCCACTCTGTCCAGGCCTTTCAGTATTCTGTAAGTTTCAAACAGATCCTCCCTCATCCTTCTAAACTCCATCGAGTATAGACCCAGAGTCCTCAAACGTTTCTCATATGTTAAGCCTTTCATCCCTGGGATCATTCTCGTGAACCTCCTCTGGACCCTCTCCAGGGCCAGCACATCCTTCCTGAGAAACGGGGCCCAAAATTGCTCACAATATTCTAAATGTGGTCTGACCAGAGCCTTAAAAAGCCTCAGCAGCACATCCCTGCTTTTATATTCTAGTCCTCTCAAAATAAATGCCAACATTGCATTTGCCTTCCTAACTACCAACTCAACCTGCAAGTTAACCTTAAGAGAATCCTGGACTAGGACTCCCAGGTCCTTTTGCAATCCAGATTTCTGAATTCTCTCCCAATTTAGAAAATAGTCTATGCCTCTATTCTTCCTACCAAAGTGCATGACCTCACACTTCCCTACGTTGTATTCCATCTGCTACTCCTTTGCCCATTCTCCTAACCTGTCCAAATCCTTCTGCAGCCTCCCCGCCTCCTCAATACTACCTGTCCCTCCACCTACCTTTGTATCATCTGCAAACTTAGCCAGAATGCCCTCAGTTCCTTCATCTAGATCATTAATGTATAAAGTGAAAAGTTGTGGTCCCAACACTGACCCCTGCAGAACTCCACTAGTCACCGGCCGCCATCCTGAGAAGGACCCCCTTATCCCCACTCTGCCTCCTCCCAGACAGCCAATCTTCTATCCATGCTAGTACCTTGCCTCTAACACCATGGGCTCTTATCTTGAGCAGCCTCCTGTGCAGCACCTTGTCAAAGGTCTTCTGGAATTCCAAGTAGATAACATCTATTGGCTCTCCTTTGTCTAACTTGCTCGTTACCTCCTCAGAATTATTCAGACTCAGTGACAACTTGCATTTATCTAGCACCTTTAATGTAGAGAAACAAGGCATTTCATAAGGGTGTATTAAACCCCTTCCAAACCCATGACATTTACCACCTCAAAGGACAAGGACATGGGAGCACCACCACCTGCAAGCTCCCCTCCAAGCCACACACCACCCTGGCTTAGAACTATAATCGGCATTCTCTCATTGTTGCTGGCTCAAAATCCTGGAGCTCCCTTCCCAACAGCACTCTGGGTGTTCCTGCAACACATGGACTGCAGCAGTTGAAGGCAGCAGCGCACCAGCGCCTTCTCATGGGCAATAAATGCTGGGCTAGCCAGCGACACCCATGTGCCAGGAAAGAATTTTTAAAAATCTGATGCCAAGCTAAGGAATTGTAAAAAATTTATGAAGACACTGCGCATAGAAATCTGTGCATGAATATCTAAACCTCAGCAGCACTGCTGTCAGCTAAAGGCCATTACATAGGAATTAGAATTTGCAGCCACAAGAGATTGAAGCAGTTTGCTCCCATTAAACAAAATCAACGTGTCTTTCCATGGTCCTCTGCTCACCATTCTGGACGCAAGATCCAACAGCTCCTTCTTGGCATCTTGAACTCCCTGAGGGTCTCCTTCAATCCGGATTAGATTACTCTTCTCATTATCAGGGGGGATTCGCACTAAGACTTTATACTGATCCTTGATACGATTTACTTAGAGAAGGAAAGAGCAAAAGAAAATTTAAAAAGTCAGTCATTACATCAAAATCCAGGTGTTTGGACTCTTGTTCTATAGATTATGCTAAACTTCAATGCTGTAACAAATGACAAAAAAAGACTGAAGTAGAGTTAATAGCTCTATAGAAATTTTCTCCTGTTTAACTGGGCCCAGCTTTTAGCCGTTATGAGGGGAGCCACTGGGATTTGAAATCAGGTTCTTGTGTTCAAAATGCAACTTCAAACCACTGCCAAAATGTCAAGTTCATATTTATCCAGTGTGCCATGTCAAGTCTGTATTTTTTTCTCAATAACAGAAATGAACAGGAAACAGATTGGTATACATTTTAGTGTATATTACCCATTGACCGAGCTCATGGCATCAAATCCCACAACCAACCCATCATTCAAATTTTTGAGGGTTCCCTACTTTTGCATATTTCCAGAACACCATCAGTTACACAATACCAGGCTCCTCTGGGTCTCTGCCCTATACCCACTTCACAAGCATAGATCAGAGGGATATTAAAGATGAGCTCTAATCTGACATGCAGGAGTAATGTGACACCTTAGTGCATCACAAGCACCGACTGTGGGAGTGAATGGTGGGCTATTGCTACCTGTCTCCTAAGAGTGAGTGACAGACTATCAACTGCATAAAAAATTTCATCAAGGGCTATTCATATTTGTACACACTTACTGTTTGTTCCATTCTTTCCAATAAGGTGGCGGTGAAACTTGGGATCAACTGTTAATTCAGTGTAATCCATGCGATTCACCTGTAATTAAAATGTTAACACAAGCCGATTAGATCTCAACACAACCTGTAGACCAAGTAAATCTACAGACCATCTACTCTCCTCAACAGCCATACACAGTCTACCATGTGTTACATCAAATCTGCACCAAAGCCCACACAGGATTTACCTTCCATTAAAATCTCCTTGCAGTCTACCCTGTACTTTACCAACCTTCGAAGCAGGCTTACAGTATGGAACTCAAATAAATGCCGCTAAAAGCATGAAATACAAATTACAGAAAGCAAATAAAAAACAGATAATGCTGGAAATACACAGCAGGTTGACAACATTAGAGGGGGCAAAGTAAGTTTATCCACCTTTATCAAAGCTGTATCCCCACCACAAAAATCTAACTTAAAGTTAACCTATCTTCATCTCATCAGATATTGATGGACCTGCTGTGTATCTGCAGCATGTTTGATTTTCAGTTCTAAGCAGTCTCCCATCCCTTATTCTGTATTTCCCCCCCCACCATTTACCACTCCTGCTATTCTTGACATCCCTCAAGTGAGAAAATTCCAACTCAATGCTTTGGAGCACTCTTATGTATAGTTCTCTGCTGTGGTTGTGTGTCCACTGAGAAGTGGGTTGAATTTGGGAGCTTAAACCTCATTTCACTCAATTCCTGTCGGTCTCAGAAGGCTGGTCGCTCTTTAACCAGGTCAGGCTGAGTTCCCTAGGTGCAGCTATGATGTGGAACAATGTGCAGTAAAACCTTCCTAACTCTATGACAGAGATAATCTGCAACATCTTGTGTCTCTCTTGCTCATCTTTTACATTACTCTTTGAAATACAGCCGCCAAAAAGAGGTTCACTTTATAAACCGCTTTAAAAATAGCAGTGTTTAAAACACCCACGTAATCAACATTTATCATAATCCTGCTTCAAGTTACTGAGTAAATTTCACTGTTTCAAGTCCACTGTGATTGTTTCTCTCCAATACTCACCAAATCCTGCACAACATTTTCAATTTGCTCCTGAACTTGTTTCACCTCCTTGGTTGGGCCCTCCAGACAAATCTTATCCTCACCATCAGTGAATTCAATGTATACCTGTACCAAGAGTGAAGATGAAGAATAAAATTACATTTCAGCCTCAAGTTGCTCAAAAGTAGGTTGTGAATTATACACACCAGGTAGGAGAGTGAGTGAACAGACGACTGAACAAACTCAATGCAAAAAAAAAAGGACTGGTCGACAGGAGCTGCCACCTCTCTACCACAGAGAATGGAATAATCCAAGAGAGGGAGAGAAAGAGAAAGAAAGAGAGAGAGAGAAAGAGAGAGAGAGAAAGAGAAAGAGAAAAAGAGAAAGAGAGAGAGAGAGAAAGAGAAAGAGAAAAAAGAGAAAGAGAGAGAGAGAGAAAGAGAGAGAGAGAGAGAGAGAGAGAGAGAGAGAGAGAGAGAAAGAGAGAGAGAGAGAAAAAGAGGGAGGGAGAGAGAGGGAGAGAAAAAGAGGGAGGGAGAGAGAAAGAGGGAGGGAGAGGGAGAGAGAAAGAGGGAGAGGGAGGGAGAGAGAGGGAGAGGGAGAGAGAGGGAGAGGGAGAGAGAGGGAGAGGGAGAGAGAGGGAGAGGGAGAGAGAGGGAGAGGGAGAGAGAAAGAGGGAGAGGGAGAGAGAAAGAGGGAGAGGGAGAGAGAAAGAGGGAGAGGGAGAGAGAAAGAGGGAGAGGGAGAGAGAAAGAGGGAGAGGGAGAGAGAAAGAGGGAGAGGGAGAGAGAAAGAGGGAGAGAGAGGGAGGGAGAGAGAGGGAGGGAGAGAGAGGGAGGGAGAGA